>NC_092225.1:101993712-102018712 GCF_036320965.1 Panulirus ornatus | reverse complement strand
CCACGGAGGCTCGTGTGTGTGTGTGTGTGTGTGTGTGTGTGTGTGTGTGTGTGTGTGTGTGTGTCTGTGTGTTTACTCTTTGTGTGTTAAGGGGAGGGAATTTTACACTCGTGGTGCACCTTCTCTTGACCTTGTATACTTGCGTCATACACACACACACACACACACACACACCAGCCTTAGCCAGGTACCCATTTATCGACGCTCCTCGAGGAGGAGGGGGAGCGAACACCTGGGTTGGGTGTCGCCCAGGATTCTAAGACCATGCGAGTTCGACCCCTGGCCGACCCAACGCTGACTCATGGCCGGTAACGCTAACCACGACACAACAGAGGAACGTAATGCGCTCTCGCGCGCGTGCATGTGTGTGTGTGTGTGTGTGTGTGTGTGTGTGTGTGTGTAGTGGAAGAATGTAATACAAAAACGCACATCACTCGAGGGTAGGAAATACCTGCGCACAACATCTGCCGCCGTCAACACCAACAGATCTGTGTGGGGTCACCGGCCTCGGCCAGGGTGTGTGGGGGGGGGGGGGTGACCTGTTTACACCCAGAGAGAGAGAGAGAGAGAGAGAGAGAGAGAGAGAGAGAGAGAGAGAGAGAGAGAGAGGGTATGTTAGTACGTCACAAATAGGTCAGTGATGAGTGGAGAGAGTCAGGGAGGAGGAGGTCTGGTGACGACCCTTGATGTCTCACACACACGTATATTTGATCTTATTACCTTGACGATCATATGGTAGACGGCAGTAATGTATATATATATATATATATATATATATATATATATATATATATATATATATATATATATATATATATATATGTGTGTGTGTGTGTGTGTGTCTGTGTGTGTGTGTGTGTGTGTGTATTTGTCTGTCTTTGTATATCTAAGTATACATTGAAATGTATGGGTATGTATATGTGAGTGTGTGGGGGTGTATGTATATACATGTGTATGTGGGTGGGTTGGGCCATTCTTTCGTCTGTTTCCTTGCGCTACCTCGCTAACGCGGGAGACATCGAAAAAGTATAATGAAATGAATATATATATATATATATATATATATATATATATATATATATATATATATATATATATATATATATTTCTTTGTGTTCGGACAACCGATTGCCCAAATGGTCGAAATTTGTATTCGAGTTATTATTTGGTTGGGAGGTTACCCGTTCAGGTTTCAATTGTCCAGGTGACTTGGTATATACAAAGTTGTGATTGGCTTCCTGTGGTTAAGATGATAGTCTGCCATTCTCTTATTTATATAAAGTAGAGTTGTGTATTGAACTATTTATAAATATGATTATATCTTTACGAAGTGTTTACCGTTCCATAAAGCACATTTTTTTGACTTTCGTCCATAAACGTTCAAATTGTATGTTAAGTTAGGTTAGGTTAGGTTAAGGTAGGTTAAGTGAAGTTAGATTAGGTTAGGTTAGGTTAAGTTAGGTTAAGAGAAATTAGGTAAAGTCAGGGGAAGAAAATGAGACTCTCGCATTACTCTTTCCTCTTCAGTTGATGCCATGGAAAACGAGGGGAGCAATATCCATTGCTTTATTGTCCGTGCGATGTGAAGATATAGATCAAAATTGATGTACCATAATAATATTTTAATTATGATGGAAGCGGCGCGAGGAATTCGGGTTGAATAAGATACATAAATCAATGTAAATTACATACCTGTCAATTTTCGTTAATCTGTCGTGAAATAATTTCTTTATATCAAGAAAGGAGAATTTTATATAAATATATACTACTGAAGTGCGATTTCACCTTTATATATATATATATATATATATATATATATATATATATATATATATATATATATATATATATATATATATATGTGTGTGTGTGTTTGATGATAGAGTGGCAGATATAGGGTGTTTTGATCGAGGTGGTGTGCGAAGTGAGAGGGTTAGGGAGAATGATTTGGTAAACAGGGAAGAGGTAGTGAAAGCTTTGCGGAAGATGAAAGCCGGCAAGGCGGTGGGTTTGGATGGTATTGCTGTGCAATTTATTAAAAAAGGGGGGTGACTGTGTTATTGACTGGTTGCTGAGGATATTCATTGTATGCATAGTTCATAGTGAAGTGCTTGAGGACTAGCGGAATGCATGTATAGTCCCATTGTACAAAGGCAAAGGGGATAGAGGTGCGTTCAAATTACAGAGGTATAAGTTTGTTGAGTATTCCTAGGAAATTATATGGGAGGGTATTGACTGAGAGGGTGAAGGCATGTACAGAGCATCAGATTGGGGAAGAGCAGTGAGGATTCAGAAGTGGTAGAGGATGTGTGGATCAGGTGTTTACTTGATAAATTTTTGTGAGAAATACTTAGAAAAACAGATGGATTTGTATGTAGCATTTATGGATCTGGAGAAGGCATATGCTAGAGTTGATAGAGATGCTCTGTGAAAGATATTATGAGTATATGTTGTGGGCGATTACTTGCTAAAAGCAGTGAAAAGTTTTTAACGAGGATGTAAAGCATGTCTACGAGTAGGAAGAGAGGAAAGTGACTGGTTTTCAGTGAATCTTGGTTTGCGGAAGGGGTGCGTGGTGTCTCCATGGTTGTTTGTTTATGGATGGGGTTGTTAGGGAGGTGAATGCAAGAGATTTGGAGAGAGGGGCAAGTATGCAGTCTGTTGTGGATGAGAGGGTTTGAGAAGTGAGTCAGTTGTTGTTCGCTGATGATACAGCGCTGGTGGCTGATTTGGGTGAGAAACTGCAGAAGTTGGTGACTGAGTTTGGTAGTGTGTGAAAGAAAGCTGAGAGTAAATGTGAATAAGAGCAAGGTTATTAGGTTTACTGGGGTTGAAGGGCAGGTGAATTGGGAGGTAAGTTTGAACAGAGAAAAATTGGAGGAAGTGAAGTGTTTTATATATCTGGGAGTGGATTTGGAAGCGGATGGAACCATGGAAGCAGAAGTGAGTCACAGGGTGGGGGAGGGGGCGAAGGTTCTGGGAGCGTTGAAGAATGTGTGGAAGCCGAGAACGTTATTTCGGAGAGCAAAAATGGGTATGTTTGAAGGAATAGTGGTTCCAACAATGTTAAATGGTTGTGAGGTATGAGCTATAGATAGAGTTGTGCGGAGGAGGGTGGATGTGTTGGAAATGAGATGTTTGAGGACAATATGTGGTGTGAGGTGGTTTGATCGAGTAAGCAATGAAAGGGTGAGGGATGTGTGGTAATAAAAAGAGTGTGGTTGAGAGAACAGAAGAGGGTGTATTGAAATGGTTTGGTCACATGGAGAGAATGAGTGAGGAAAGATTGACAAAGAGGATATATGTGTCAAGTGGAGAGAACGAGAAGTGGGAGACCATATTGGAGATCGAAGGATGGAGTGAAAAAGATTTTAAGCGATCTGTGCCTGAACACACAGGAGGGTGAAAGGCGGGCAAGGAATAGAATGAATTGGAACGATGTGGGTCGACGTGTTGTCAATGGATTGAACCAGGGCATGTGAAGTGTCTTGGGGTAAACCATGGAAAGTTTTATGGGGCCTGGGTGTGGAAAGGGAGCTGTGGTTTTCGGTGCATTATACATGACAGCTAGAGACTGAGTGTGAACGAATGTGGCCTTTGTAGTCTTTTCCTAGCGCTACCTCGCGCACGAGCGAAGGGAGGGGGGTGGGGAGGGGGTTCCATTTTCATGTGTGGCGTGGTGGCGGCGGGAATGGATGAAGGCAGCATGTATGAATATGTACATGTGTGTATATGTGTATGTCTGTGTATGTATATATATGTATACGTTGAAATGTATAGGTATGTATATGTGCGTGTGTAGGCTTTTATGTATATACATGTGTATATGGGTGGGTTGGGCCATTCTTTCGTCTGTTTCCTTGCGCTACCTCACTAACGCAGGAGACAATATATATATATATATATATATATATATATATATATGCTTTCCATACCATGGAAAGCTGTGTAGGTATGTATATTTGCGTGTGTGGACGTGTGTATGTACATGTGTATGGGGGGGGGGGGGGTTGGGCCATTTCTTTCGTCTGTTTCCTTGCGCTACCTCGCAAACGCGGGAGACAGCGACAAAGTATAAAAAAAAAAAAAAAAAAAATATATATATATATATATATATAATGAGAAAAGCAGTTATCTCTTTCATGGGTAACTAATGAGATTGTAAGTAAGCTAGTGGCGATAGTGAATTAGTTTCTATCAGATATCCAAAACTTTCAGGTACACAGAATCTAAGTTGAGCCACGCGCGATCCATTGGCAAATTGGATGACAGGAAATACCCTGGCCTCAAGCACTGTGAGACTCAGTGAAGAGGTCACCAGTGAGGTACGAGGTGACCTTACGTTGACCTCCGTCCAAAATGTATATCACTTAAGATTTGGATGAGTGTACCGCGTCGGAGGATATTTGAATTAAATGATTTTCGAAATGTTTCTGCATGAATTGTATACAAGACACACTCCCCAGTGCACTGTAAGATATATCGGATGGTCTGTGACAATGTATGTACCATGTATTTAAAGGCCAGATCTCGTACACACACACACACACACACACACGCACACGCACAACTTGGGCGTATGTCGTGAAGTAAAAATGCGTCATGTTTGCGTGCATAATTTCTTGCTATATTACTAACAACTAGTCAATATAAACCTTCAGTCCATATTGTAGTAATGATGTGTATTCTTCACGTTCGTATCTATCTATTTGTCCGAAATAAATAGAAAATATCTATCTGGATTTTCCGCGCATCAAACCTGAAAGATAACTGAGAGTTTATATATATATATATATATATATATATATATATATATATATATATATATATATATATATATATATATATATCAAATGCGATTTAAAGGGAGATGTCGTCATTTGTCTAATGGCATATATGATCATAGTAATTCTATGCACTAGTGACAGAAACTACGAAGGAAATTTGCATTTATAGGATACAATAAGATACAGTAATGTATTTCTAACCTTCGTTGACGCGAGAATTTAATTCTGCAATACTTTGTTTGAAGCTCTTAAACGTCAGTGTGTGTGTGTGTGTGTGTGTGTGTGTGTGTGTGTGTGTGTGGGAGGATCCCTAAACTCTGTATCTGGGAGTTTATTGTCGACCTGAGGTGGAGGGAAGGAGAGAGAGAGAGAGAGAGAGAGAGAGAGAGAGAGAGAGAGAGAGAGAGAGAGAGAGAGAGAGAGAGGAGGGAGTGGCCCCTCCCCCCCCCCTAATGTAACGTTTATGTTAAACTTAGGTCAACTTTTTTTTGTGTGTTTTTTTGTTCTATATGTTTTTTTTTTTTTCTTTCTTTTAGCGAGGGGTCAGATATTTGAAAAGCAATTTCCGGTGCGTTGAACTGTGTGTGTGTGTGTGTGTGTGTGTGTGTGTGTGTGTGTGTGTGTGTGTGTACCACGGCGACAGCAGGCGACCCCGCCAGTGTTGTGTTCTGAGTGGGTTGTGTACATCACGCAAGCAAGTATGAATATGTACATGTGTGTATACATATGTCCATGTCTGTGTATGTGTATGTATGTATATGTTCATATGTATATGTATGTATATGTGCATGTATTGGCGTATATGTATATATATGTGTGTGTGTGAGTGGATGGGCCGTTCTTTGTATGTTTCCTGGTGCTACCTCGCTGACGCGGGAAACGGCGATTAAGTATAATATATATATATATATATATATATATATATATATATATATATATATATATATATATATATATATATATATATATATATATATATACCGTTAGTGGCATTGTGAAGGCGAGAAAGCTATGCTAATGGAAGCATTAAGTAGGTTGCGTATCAATAGGTGATAAATAAACTTCTAAGGGCGATATATTATCTTGAGGAGGAGCATAGAAAACGAGTGGCCGGACCAGACAGGTGTCCACAAATCTTGAGGGAGAATGGAACGCGACGGACGGGGCCTTCCTGCCCGGCCGTCATGCATGATGTTTAAATGCCTCCAAGGCTGGCTGGGGCACTCTGCATTCCCATGCGCGCCATGCAGAAAATGGTGTGTGGGAGTTTGAAGTTATTACTGGACAGTTTTTATGTTTTTTTTTCTTTTTTTGTATTTTTTTGTAATATCACTTTGGTGCAAATATGGAAAATGGTTATGATGTCTTGAGGTTGTATAAATGTGAGCGGTTGGTGCCGGCGACGACATTTTTCTCTAGGGAGGAGCCTGCCTTACCCTGCTCCCGTATAGAGCGCAACCCGAGAATGCCAGAGGCCACAAGAAGGTGTCCAAGGATTTTGTGTATCAACAGACTGTTATATTTCTCTCTTGTGTCTTCCCTGATGTGATTATTACACGAAAGTGCACTTGGGAACTTATCGTGTTTCATTTTCCCTGTGGACTCATGGGAATATATATATATATATATATATATATATATATATATATATATATATATATATATATATATATATATATATGGTTGTTTAATTTGTTTATGGATGGGGTTGTTAGGGAGGTAAATGCAAGAGTTTTGGAAAGAGGGGCAAGTATGAAGTCTGTTGGGGATGAGAGAGCTTGGGAAGTGAGTCAGTTGTTGTTCGCTGATGATACAGCGCTGGTGGCTGATTCATGTGAGAAACTGCAGAAGCTGGTGACTTAGTTTGGTAAAGTGTGTGAAAGAAGAAAGTTAAGAGTAAATGTGAATAAGAGCAAGGTAATTAGGTACAGTAGGGTTGAGGGTCAAGTCAATTGGGAGGTAAGTTTGAATGGAGAAAAACTGGAGGAAGTAAAGTGTTTTAGATATCTGGGAGTGGATCTGGCAGCGGATGGAACCATGGAAGTGGAAGTGGATCATAGGGTGGGGGAGGGGGCGAAAATTCTGGGAGCCTTGAAGAATGTGTGGAAGTCGAGAACATTATCTCAGAAAGCAAAAGTGGGTATGTTTGAAGGAATAGTGGTTCCAACAATGTTGTATGGTTGCGAGGCGTCGGCTATGGATAGAGTTGTGCGCAGGAGGATGGATGTGCTGGGAATGAGATGTTTGAGGACAATGTGTGGTGTGAGGTGGTTTGATCGAGTAAGTAACGTAAGGGTAAGAGAGATGTGTGATAATAAAAAGAGCGTGGTTGAGAGAGCAGAAGAGGGTGTTTTGAAATGGTTTGGGCACATGGAGAGAATGAGTGAGGAAAGATTGACCAAGAGGATATATGTGTCGGAGGTGGAGGGAACGAGGAGAAGTGGGAGACCAAATTGGAGGTGGAAAGATGGAGTGAAAAAGATTTTGTGTGATCGGGGCCTGAACATGCAGGAGGGTGAAAGGAGGGCAAGGAATAGAGTGAATTGGATCGATGTGGTATACCGGGGTTGACGTGCTGTCAGTGGATTGAATCAGGGCATGTGAAGCGTCTGGGGTAA
Organism: Panulirus ornatus; assembly: GCF_036320965.1. NCBI lineage: Eukaryota > Metazoa > Arthropoda > Malacostraca > Decapoda > Palinuridae > Panulirus > Panulirus ornatus. The sequence goes on along the minus strand of NC_092225.1, from coordinate 102,011,307 downwards.
ACCATGGAAAGCTGTGTAGGTATGTATATTTGCGTGTGTGGACGTATGTATATACATGTGTATGGGGGTGGGTTGGGCCATTTCTTTCGTCTGTTTCCTTGCGCTACCTCGCAAACGCGGGAGACAGCGACAAAGCAATATATATATATATATATATATATATATATATATATATATATATATATATATATATATATATATATATATTTATTTATTTATATTTATTTTGCTTTGTCGCTGTCTCCTGCGTTTGCGAGGTAGCACAAGGAAGCAGACGAAAGAAATGGCCCAACCCACCCCCATACACATGTATATACATACACGTCCACACACGCAAATATACATACCCATACATCTCAATGTACACATATATATACACACAGAGACACATACATATATACACATCCACACAATTAACACTGTCTGCCTTTATTCATTCCCAATGCCACCTCGCCACACATGGAATAACATCCCCCTCCCCCTCAGGTGTGCGAGGTAGCGTTAGGAAAAGACAACAAAGGCCCCATTCGTTCACACTCAGTCTCTATCTGTCATGCAATAATGCCCGAAACCACAGCCCCCTCTCCACATCCAGGCCCCACAGAACTTTCCATGGGTTACCCCAGACGCTTCACATGCCCTGATTCAATCCATTGACAGCACGTCGACCCCGGTATACCACATCGATCCAATTCACTCTATTCCTTGCCCGCCTTTCACCCTCCTTCATGTTCAGGCCCCGATCACTCAAAATCTTTTTCACTCCATCTTTCCACCTCCAATTTGGTCTCCAACCTCTCCTCGTTCCCTCCACCTCCGACACATATATCCTCTTGGTCAATCTTTCCTCACTCATTCTCTCCATGTGCCCATACCATTTCAAAACACCATCTTCTGCTCTCTCAACCACGCTCTTTTTATTTCCACACATCTCTCTTACCCTTACATTACTTACTCGATCAAACCACCTCACACCACATATTGTCCTCAAACATCTCATATCCAGCACATCCACCCTCCTGCGCACTACTCTATCCATAGCCCACGCCTCGCAACCATACAACATTGTTGGAACCACTATTCCTTCAAACATAGCCAATTTTGCTTTCGGAGATAATGTTCTCGACTTCCACACATTCTTCAAGGCTCCCAGGATTTTCGCCCCCTCCCCCACCCTATGATTCACTTCCGCTTCCATGGTTCCATCCGCTGCCAGATCCACTCCCAGATATCTAAAACACTTTACTTCCTCCAGTTTTTCTCCATTCAAACTTACCTCTCAATTAACTTGACCCTCAACATTACTGTACCTAATAACCTTGCTCTTATTCACATTTACTCTTAGATTTCTTCTTTCACACACTTTACCAAACTCAGTCACCAGCTTCTGCAGTGTCTTACATGAATCAGCCACCAGCGCTGTATCATCAGCGAACAACAACTGACTCACTTCCCAAGCTCTCTCATCCACAACAAACTTCATACTTGCCCCTCTTTCCAAAACTCTTGCATACATATATTTGTGTGTGTGTGTGTGTGTGTGTGTGTGTGTGTGTGTGTGTGTGTGTGTGCGCGTGTGTGTGTGTGTCGATAACTATATTAAGGAAGTCACATGTCTTTGAGCAGAACAAAATATCCACCTCGGTGTTTGGTAAACACATGTACCTGCCGGAAATGTATGCAATAATGGTTTCTCCCCTCCTCCAGAAAACCCCTCCTGACTAGCCACACATACGCACGCATTCAGACCACCAGAACCACAGAGGAGATAGATTAAAGAAGAGACCTCTTGGTTAGGGCTGGGGGTCTGTCTGTCTGTGGCGCGGACCATTGTCGTGGGGGGGGGGGGGGGTAAAACAATCGATCGTTGACTAGGGGGAAGGGAGGAGGGGGGGGAGGAGGGAGGGGGGTCGTGGTGGTGTGAGATTGACGAGGTGTTTTGATGGGGGGGGGGGGGTCCTGGGATTGTGGTTTTGATGGGGAGGTCCTGGGATTGTGGTTTTGATGGGGAGGTCCTGGGATTGTGGTTTTGATGGGGAGGTCCTGGGATTGTGGTTTGGATGGGGAGGTCCTGGGATTGTGGTTTTGATGGGGAGGTCCTGGGATTGTGGTTTTGATTGGGAGGTCCTGGGATTGTGGTTTTGATGGGGAGGTCCTGGGATTGTGGTTTTGATGGGGAGGTCCTGGGATTGTGGTTTTGATGGGGAGGTCCTGGGACTGTGGTTTTGATGGGGAGGTCCTGGGATTGTGGTTTTGATGGGGAGGTCCTGGGATTGTGGTTTGGATGGGGAGGTCCTGGGATTGTGGTTTTGATGGGGAGGTCCTGGGATTGTGGTTTTGATGGGGAGGTCGTGGGATTGTGGTTTTGATGGGGAGGTCCTGGGATTGTGGTTTTGATGGGGAGGTCCTGGGATTGTGGTTTTGATGGGGAGGTCCTGGGATTGTGGTTTGGATGGGGAGGTCCTGGGATTGTGGTTTTGATGGGGAGGTCCTGGGATTGTGGTTTTGATGGGGAGGTCCTGGGATTGTGGTTTTGATGGGGAGGTCCTGGGATTGTGGTTTTGATGGGGAGGTCCTGGGATTGTGGTTTTGACGGGGAGGTCCTGGGATTGTGGTTTTGATGGGGAGGTCCTGGGATTGTGGTTTTGATGGGGAGGTCCTGGGATTGTGGTTTTGATGGGGAGGTCCTGGGATTGTGGTTTTGATTGGGTGGTCCTGGGATTGTGGTTTTATGGGGGGGTCCTGGGATTGTGGTTTTGATGGGGAGGTCCTGGGATTGTGGTTTTGATGGGGGAGGTCCTGGGATTGTGGTTTTGATGGGGAGGTCCTGGGATTGTGGTTTTGATGGGGAGGTCCTGGGATTGTGGTTTTGATGGGGAGGTCCTGGGATTGTGGTTTTGATGGGGAGGTCCTGGGATTGTGGTTTTGATGGGGGGGTCCTGGGATTGTGGTTTTGATGGGGTCTTGGGATTGTGGTTTTGATGGGGAGGTCCTGGGATTGTGGTTTTGATGGGGATGTCCTGGGATTGTGGTTTTGATGGGGAGGTCCTGGGATTGTGGTTTTGATGGGGGGTCCTGGGATTGTGGTTTTGATGGGGAGGTCCTGGGATTGTGGTTTTGATGGGGGGAGATGATGAAGGAAGGATGTTGTGGGGGGGAGATGATGAAGGAAGGATGTTGTGGGGGGGAGATGATGAAGGAAGGATGTTGTGGGGGGAGATGATGAAGGAAGGATGTTGTGGGGGGGAGATGATGAAGGAAGGATGTTGTGGGGGGAGGGAGATGATGAAGGAAGGATGTTGTGGGGGGGAGATGATGAGGGAAGGATGTTGTGGGCGAGAGATGATGAAGAAAGGATGTTGTGGGCGAGGGAGATGATGAAGGAAGGATGTTGTGGGCGAGGGAGATGATGAAGGAAGGATGTTGTGGGGGGGAGGGAGATGATGATGAAGAAAGGATGTTGTGTGGGAGGAGGGAGATGTTGAAGGAGAGATGTTGTGTGGGAGGGAGATGATGATGATGATAGCTAGTTGCTGGGCCTCAGGCCAGGTTCTCCGTCATACAAGATAAGTAAGATCTGATGACCCAGTTTTCTTCGTCGATCAAAACTCGTCAATTTCTAATTTCTAAAGGAGTTGACCTTATCATCTAAGTCTCCCTCAGCTGTTCAGGAAGGAACACGTTCACATCCCATAACCTTATACTTTATATAGGAGAACATTCAGATACCATAACCTTATACTTTATATAGGAGAACATTTAGAAACCATAACCTTATACTTTATATAGGAGAACATTCAGATACCATAACCTTATACTTTATATAGGAGTACATTTAGATACCATAACCTTATACTTTATATAGGAGAACATTCGGATACCATAACCTTATACTTTATATAGGAGAACATTCAGATCCCATAACCTTATACTTTATATAGGAGAACATTCAGATACCATAACCTTATACTTTATATAGGAGAACATTCAGATACCATAACCTTATACTTTATCATATTTCAGTCATTTGTTTGTTTGTTTCTTCTCTAAGTATTTGATTGACACGTTATGTTTGAGGTGAGAACTTCGACCTGGTTCAGTCTGCACGTCCGCCATGTGAACATGTAAACAGACGGATGGATAATGATGGATATCTGGGGTGGGGCCTTTGCCTCGCTCCCCTGTCTGTCTGTCTGTGTCTGTCTGCCTTTCAGTCTGTGTGTCTGTCTGTCTCTCTATCTGTCTGTCTGTCTGTCTATATGTCTGTCTGTCTGTCTTCCTTTCAGTATGTCTGTCTCTGTCTGTCTGTCTGTCTGTCTGTCTTTCAGTCTGTCTGTCTGTCTGTCTGTCTTTCAGTCTGTCTGTCTGTCTGTCTGTCTTCCTTTCAGTATGTCTGTCTGTCTGTCTGTCTGTCTGTCTGTCTGTCTGTCTTTCAGTCAGTCTGTCTGTCTGTCTGTCTGTCTTTCAGTCTGTCTTTCAGTCTGTCTGTCTGTCTGTCTGTCGATCTGTCTGTCTTTCAGTCTGTTTTCTGTCTGTCTGTCTGTCTGTTCGTCTCTCACCTCCATCACTTAGCCAACATCCCCTCCAACACGCCTCACCATCATCACCTCCCCCCCTCACCCGCATGCCTCACCATCACCAACATCATCCCCACCATCACGACTTACCATCTCCAACATCATCCCCACCATCACGACTTACCATCACCAACAATCCCCCACACGCTTCACCATCGCCAACATCCCCCATACCACTATCACCAACATCGAAGAACTTAATACGCTCCACCACTTAATACGCTCCACCACTTAGATACGCTCCACCACTTAGATACGCTCCACCACTTAGATACGCTCCACCACTTAATGATATCATCTATAGCGATGTACTGCTGCTTTTTAAGTGTATATTACATACTTATACTTTAATATATGAGAGAATATGATGACCTGAGATAACCTGGCTGGTACATGGCTGTCACATGACCAAGGGTCACTTGGTGCGTTCATAAATCGAACTTAACAATTTATGTCTTGATGCCACTACGTCAGTCAACTCTCGTTATTATTAAGTTACTATAATTGTTTTTTTTTTCATTTTCTTGTTTAGTAATATCCAAGATAAAATTATATGATTTAATGTGACGTTTAAAATTATTTTCACTAGTTTAGGAAAATTTTTAAGGTATAGTTTTACCGAAATTTTAATTTTTTAATATTTTCCTGTATATATATATATATATATATATATATATATATATATATATATATATATATATATATATATATATATATATATATGAGTTTGGTAAAGTGTGTGAAGAAGAAAGTTAAGAGTAAATGTGAATAAGAGCAAGGTTATTAAGTACAGTAGGGTTGAGGGTCAAGTCAATTGGGAGGTAAGTTTGAATGGAGAAAAACTGGAGGAAGTAAAGTGTTTTAGATATCTGGGAGTGGATCTGGCAGCGGATGGAACCATGGAATCGGAAGTGGATCATAGGGTGGGGGAGGGGCCTGAAATCCTGGGAGCCTTGAAGAATGTGTGGAAGTCGAGAACATTATCTCGGAAAGCAAAAATGGGTATGTTTGAAGGAATAGTGGTTCCAACAATGTTGTATGGTTGCGAGGCGTGGGCTATGGATAGAGTTGTGCGCAGGAGGATGGATGTGCTGGAAATGAGATGTTTGAGGACAATGTGTGGTGTGAGGTGGTTTGATCGAGTAAGTAACGTAAGGGTAAGAGAGATGTGTGGAAATAAAAAGAGCGTGGTTGAGAGAGCAGAAGAGGGTGTTTTGAAATGGTTTGGGCACATGGAGAGAATGAGTGAGGAAAGATTGACCAAGAGGATATATGTGTCGGAGGTGGAGGGAACGAGGAGAAGTGGGAGACCAAATTGGAGGTGGAAAGATGGAGTGAAAAAGATTTTGTGTGATCGGGGCCTGAACATGCAGGAGGGTGAAAGGAGGGCAAGGAATAGAGTGAATTGGATCGATGTGGTATACCGGGGTTGACGTGCTGTCAGTGGATTGAATCAGGGCATGTGAAGCGTCTGGGGTAAACCATGGAAAGCTGTGTAGGTATGTATATTTGCGTGTGTGGACGTATGTATATACATGTGTATGGGGGTGGGTTGGGCCATTTCTTTCGTGTGTTTCCTTGCGCTACCTCGCAAACGCGGGAGACAGCGACAAAGCAAAAAAAAAAAAAACTATATATATATATATATATATATATATATATATTTTTTTTTTTTTTTTTTTTTTTTTTCAAACTATTCGCCATTTCCCGCGTTAGCGAGGTAGCGTTAAGAACAGAGGACTGGGCCATTGAGGGAATATCCTCACCTGGCCCCCTTCTCTGTTCCTTCTTTTGGAAAATTAAAAAAAATTGAGAGGGGAGGATTTCCAGCCCCCCGCTCCCTCCCCTTTTAGTCGCCTTCTACGACACGCAGGGAATACGTGGGAAGTCGTCTTTCTCCCCTATCCCCAGGGAAAAAAAGAAAAAAATGTACAGTAAGGCATCTTGTGGATGACAAAGAAAATGGAAAGTCACTCAAGAAACGGCCTCAAAAGCTGAACCGGACGCCATAGACGACAATGGTGTCCGAGTTAACAAGACGAAGGTGGAAGACGAAGGCAGATATGAAGCTTCATGGGAAGCTTCAAGTGAAGCTTCATGTGAAGCAAGTTGCTTCGTTGGGAAAAAGCTTCGAAGTGATTCACATTGACGAGGAGAAGAAGGTGTTCTTAGTGTAAACTAGTAATGTAAAGACGAAGATTTTAAATTAGTTTTCTTTTCTTTTTTTTTTTTTAAATTCTGTAATTCGAATGCCTCCCAGTCAGGTATTAGAGAGAGGACGTGTGGAGAATTAGCTATGGGTCTTTAAACGAATAGGAACCCAAAATGGTTCAGAATTATATGCTTCATTATTTCGGCATTTGATCAAAGGTTCAGAATTATAGGCTTCACTATGACGGCATTTCCATAAACACTGAAGTATCAGATGGTGGAGAGGGAAAGGGTCGTAATTTTTGCCACAGACCGAACAATGTAGTCTGGTCTGTGGACCAACTTTAAGTCTGGTCTGTGGACCAACTTTAAGTCTGGTCTGTGGACCATCTTTAAGTCTGGTCTGTGGACCATCTTTAAGTCTGGTCTGTGGACCAACTTTAAGTCTGGTCTGTGGACCATCTTTAAGTCTGGTCTGTGGACCAACTTTAAGTCTGGTCTGTGGACCAACTTTAAGTCTGGTCTGTGGACCAACATAAGTTGTGTGGTGTGTGAACACACGTTGCTCGCTGGATGCTGGTGATATATATACATATTCAGGAGAGAGGCTGTGAAAATAGATCGCCCGCTTTGCGTATGGGAATAACTGAAAAATATTTCTTTTTTTATCATTCACCAGCATTCGTTGTTTCGGTATATATATATATATATATATATATATATATATATATATATATATATATATATATATATATATATATATATATTATTTCTTTTAAACTATTCGCCATTTCCCGCGTTAGCGAGGTAGCATTTAGAACAGAGGACTGGGCCTTTGAGGGAATACCCTCACCTGGCCCCCTTCTCTGTTCCTTCTTTTGGAAAATTAAAAAAAAAAACGAGAGGGGAGGATTTCCAGCCCCCCGCTCCCTCCCCTTTTAGTCGCCTTCTACGACACGCAGGGAATATATATATATATATTTTTTTTTTTTTTTTTTTTTTATACTTTGTCGCTGTCTCCCGCGTTTGCGAGGTAGCGCAAGGAAACAGACGAAAGAAATGGCCCAACCCCCCCCCATACACATGTACATACACACGTCCACACACGCAAATATACATACCTACACAGCTTTCCATGGTTTACCCCAGACGCTTCACATGCCTTGATTCAATCCACTGACAGCACGTCAACCCCTGTATACCACATCGCTCCAATTCACTCTATTCCTTGCCCTCCTTTCACCCTCCTGCATGTTCAGGCCCCGATCACACAAAATCTTTTTCACTCCATCTTTCCACCTCCAATTTGGTCTCCCTCTTCTCCTCGTTCCCTCCACCTCCGACACATATATCCTCTTGGTCAATCTTTCCTCACTCATTCTCTCCATGTGCCCAAACCATTTCAAAACACCCTCTTCTGCTCTCTCAACCACGCTCTTTTTATTTCCACACATCTCTCTTACCCTTACGTTACTTACTCGATCAAACCACCTCACACCACACATTGTCCTCAAACATCTCATTTCCAGCACATCCATCCTCATGCGCACAACTCTATCCATATATATATATATATATATATATATATATATATATTTTTTTTTTTTTTTTTTTTCATACTATTCGCCATTTGTTTTTGCACAATCACATGTTTACCAAATGGCGTTCTAGCTTCGTCTCTTCGATGTATATCAACTGACTGGTATATTCCTCTCTTGTGTCTCCCCTGATGATGTGATTATTACACGAAAGTGCACTAGGGAACTTTTCGTGTTTCATTTTCCCCGTGGACTCATAGGAATATCTTGATCACGCGCAAAATTGTGATCCATTCCAATATATATATATATATATATATATATATATATATATATATATATATATATATATATATATATATATATTGAATATTGAGTCGTTCGTAAACGCAATGAATATTTGCTTTAAGACGGGAAATATGACTGTTGAACTCCGTAAATTAGGTGGGTTCAATTTTGAATTCCGTCAGTTAGATGGGTTCAGTATTAAACTCTGTCAGTTAGGCGAGTTCAATATTGAACTCCGTCAGATGGGTGGGTTCAGTATTGAACTCCGTCGGTAGGGCGGGTTCAATATTGAACTCTCTCAGTTGGGAGGTTTCAATATTGAACTGGCAGTGGGGCGGGTTCGATATTGAACTCCGTCAGTTGGGGCGGGTTCGATATTGAACTCCGTCAGTTGGGGCGGGCTCAATATTGAACTCCGTCAGTTGGGGCGGGTTCAAATGTTGAACTCCGTCGGTGGGGCCGGGTTCAATATTGAAAACTCCCCCTCCCGATTGGGGCCGGTTCAACCGTTGAACTCCGTCGGTTGGGGGGGGGGGGGGCGGGTTCATTCCGCGAACGCAATGCGGATTTAGGATCCATAAACTCGTTTTCTTCGACGGCGTTGTTGCTCGCCTGATGACGGCCATACCTGGCTTAGATCCGGGTCAGCGAGGGGTAGACTCATCTCTTCACGCATCGGTTTTGCAAAATGATCTCAGAAACATTGTAAAAAAAAAAATAAAAAAAATGTTGCATTTTTTTTTTGAACCTTTTCAAGGCGTTGGAATATATTCTTGGTGGATTTATTTTTTTTTATTTGCTTTTTTGTTGGTTCAACTGGACGTGTGTTATTGTTTTTTTTTTGTTTTTTTGTGATGTATTTCTTTTTTATTTTTTTGTGATGTTAGTCTGCATGACTTATAGAAAACGGGAAAAAAAATGGTGCACAAGTATTTTGAATGTGGAACAAAACATGCAGAGGTGAATGAGACGAGGATGTGAATTATATACGATTTTTCCATAAAATTATACCAGGAGCAAATTATCAGCCACTCATTCCAGATTATCAACCCGATGTCTTATGTTTCCTCATCTCCAATCCTTCACGCCGTACCTACCCAGTCCCATCTCCACCTGATTGGTCCAAGGCGACCACACAATCTTGTGGAGGATTCTGCCAATCCCACAGCCTCTTTCACAGCTGCTTCCCCCACCCCACCACCACCTACCGCTTCCTAAACGCCATTGATAACGTGATGACGTCGCTGAGTGTGGGGGGGGGGGGGTGTGAGGGGGAAGTTTGGCGTAATTCCAATATCAACTTCCTCTACGAAGCCTAGTGCCTCTCTGTCTGTCTCTCTGGTTGCTGCCTCTTTCCTCGAATGATGCCTCTGTCTCAGGCGGACGTACAGACTAAGTGAAGTCTTGCTGGGATGGGATATATATTATATATATATATATATATATATATGTATATATATATATATATATATATATATATATATATATATATATATATATATATATATATATATATATAAACGGGTTCTTCTCTTCCAGTTCGTCTTGAAACTTTCTCGAACTGAGGCCAGTTGTGGCCCCCAGGGGAGGGTCTCTGTCATGTCAGCTTTTTGGGGCAAGAATTCCTCCTCTTCGTTCCACCGCGCGCCTCCGCCTCTCGTCTCTGCCCGGAGTCGGTGCTGCGTATTTGTGACCCGTGAGGCAGACCCTCCTCCGTCCAAAAGGAAGTGGAGAAACCTTTCCTCTACTCTCTTGACCTAACCATCTCCTACTAGGGATAAGTTCCTCCATGCATAAACTTCCCGTCTCGCTATCTTTCGCTTTCCCGAGCCAGCAAAAAATTTGTCTTTCTTGAGGACAAGACAAACATGTGCAGTGTTTACAGTTCTTCTCTGCTTCCATCTTAAGTACCTCTCTCTCTCTCTCTCTCTCTCTCTCTCTCTCTCTCTCTCTCTCTCTCTCTCTCTCTCTCTCTCCACAAGTAAGGTGGGCGGCACAGATGGCATCCTTCCTCGCGTTGTGAATGCGTGGACTCCTGACCTTGCGCCTGTGCTTGCTCGTCTATTCCAATTTCTGCTTAAAAAGCCAATAAAAAAAAAAAAAGATTTCTTTCATCTGGGAAAACATGCATAGATGTGACACATCCCAGGTAGAAGAGGGTGACCTTTCTATGACTTTGAGTCTTTTTCCTTTGTCCTCTGATGTTCCCAAAGACTCAGAGTCTCTTAACTCTCATTTCCATAGATATCTGTAGCCTCACAGTCTTCCGTGTGCCTATCATCATGTCTGTAGGGGAGCTGGATCACCCTCGTCTTTGTTGTTCTCCAGTGTGGTGGTCCAGTGGTTCTCAAACTTTCCCTCGTTGCTGCCCAAACCTCGGATCGTCCAGACGTGCCCGTGACTCACAGTTGTATAAATATAAACAAAACGTAATGACAGAAACAAGTATTTTCATCATTTTTGTTTACACAAGCAGTAGAAGAATATACTGTCATACGATGTGATACAATATGATATGACTCAATGATGTAATGACGTAATTTTATGAAATATAGATCACGTGATTTTATGAAATATAGAAAATGTAATTCAGGTTCATGAGAGGGATGACTTTGCCTCGTCTAGCCATTTGAACACATCGACGTCACGCGTCACGCGCGGCAGCAGCCCGACGAACCCAAGTTCGGGGATGTCGACCACCCCATAGTTTAGCAAGACCCGCTTCTGTTGTCATTCCTGATGCTAGCAAGACCCGCTGGTGTGGGCGATGGAAGCCTTCCGGATCATCTCTTGATGTAAGTAACACCTCGTGTTAGCGGAACTGCCCTTTCGTGTAAGCTTAGATTTGGACAGAAATTTTTCCCAGTCGTGAGATAGTTGAGGTCAAAGCTTTTAAAAAGCCAGTTCCTGCCCGTCTCTCTCTCTCTCTCTCTCTCTCTCTCTCTCTCTCTCTCTCTCTCTCTCTCTCTCTCTCTCTCTCTCTCTCTCTCTGTCACACACACAACTTCCACCATGTCTTCGACGTCCCAGTAATTCCCCCATTCAGCGCAGTATGAGTACGTGGTATCGCCGTGTGTCTGGTCTTTCTTGGAAACCTCGCGATACAGAAATAGGCAAGTCTCTGCCTCCAGGAAAGAGAGTCATGGAGTCGAGTTCGGTTGGCTTTAGGTATTGATCCGTCCTTGTGTGGAGTACTGCCCTCACGTCCGAGGTGGTTCTAACTCCACATATATCCTCTTTCTTTCATGTTGGCTTGATAGAGTGCAAAGCAGTCCGCCTTATCAACTCCCATGTCAGCGTCACAACTTGACCTATCTTCCCTACACTGCAAAGTTGGTTGACCCATCTTCCCTACACTGCAAAGTTGGTTCGCCCATCTTCCCTACACTGCAAAGTTGGATTTCTTTCCTTCCTTTCGAAATACCATTTTGGATTCTGTTCTCGAAGAGCTGGCTGCTTGTGCGCCCTCGCCATTAGCTAGACCACGTAATATTACTCCTCGTCAAGCCGTTGGTTTATATGATGACTCATGTGTACCCGTTAGGGACTCAAGAATGATGGGCCATTGTGACGTTTATTTCTTTCCTCACACCGCCAAGCTTTGGGACTTAAGACCCATCTTAATGTCTCTCGTATTGAGTTATCTTTTCCTTCTGTCTCGTTCCTTTCTCTATTTCCTTAACACATTTGCTATTTACTTAAGGTCTGGTGTCCATGTGGACTGTCGTCCGTCCGTGGTCGGAACCTTCACTGTGGAAAAGATGATAGAAATATTTCCAAATTTCGGGACGTTTATCTTCTTCATCGTGACGCTTCGAAACGTGAGTGTGATGGATGGTTTATCTGTCAGACCTGCAAGGGTCGGGGCAAATGTTATGATGACGTGCATAATACCCAAGGATATTACCGTCGTGCTCAAGGGTCGCACCCTCGTGTTCAAGGGTCGTACCGTCGTGCTCAAGGGTCGTACCGTCGTGCTAAAGGGTCGTACCGTCGTGCTCAAGGGTCGCACCGTCGTGCTCTGTGGGTTAGGTAAGAACGCGCTGTGAGGGAAGGAGGGAGAGAGAGAGAGAGAGGGAGAGGTGGAAGGGAAAGGGATGGAGAGGGAAGGGAAGAAGTATGGCACTACTGTATCACTGCAGGAATGGTAGGATGATCGAGAGCCTGAGCGACAAGTGATGGGGAAGGGGAAGGGGAGGGAGGAACGTACAGCCTTCCTTTCAGAACGAGAGAGAGAGAGAGAGAGAGAGAGAGAGAGAGAGAGAGAGAGAGAGAGAGAGAGAGAGAGAGAGGGAGAGAGAGAGAGAAACACGTCATTTTTTGCTCATTTCATATTTAAGAAAAAAACACAAACACAAAAGACATCCTTGAATATCCAGCCAGCCAGCCAGCCAGCCAGCCAGCCAGTCAGCCAGCCAGTCAGTCAGCCAGTCAGCCAGCCAGCCAGTCAGCCAGCCAGTTAGCCAGGAGGAGGCCGCTGCAGATTGTCTCCTCCATCATTCGTCCAAAGAAGCTGTTCGTGTGCTGTCCGCCACCTGACCCTCCCTCCCTTCTCCCTCCCCGTCCCTTCCCTTCCTCCTCTTCCTCTCCCACACACACGCATGTTGTGGTTGGGTCCAGCGTGTGGGGACGCCAGGTGGAGGAGGCCTGTGGTCCAGGGTTGACGTCACCAGTTGTGGTTGGGTCCAGCGTGTGGGGACGCCAGGTGGAGGAGGCCTGTGGTCCAGGGTTGACGTCACCAGTTGTGGTTGGGTCCAGCGTGTGGGGACGCCAGGTAGAGGAGGCCTGTGGTCCAGGGTTGACGTCACCAGTTGTGGTTGGGTCCAGCGTGTGGGGACGCCAGGTTGAGGAGGCCTGTGTGGTCCAGGGTTGACGTCACCACTGTCTGCACACATCCTCACGTTTGCCACGGACCCTCCTCCTGTGGGGCGTTCATACGTTTGCCACGGACCCTCCTCCTGTGGGGCGTTCATACGTTTGCCACGGACCCTCCTCCTGTGGGGCGTTCATACGTTTGCCACGGACCCTCTTCCTGTGGGGCGTTCATACGTTTGCCACGGACCCTCCTCCTGTGGGGCGTTCATACGTTTGCCACGGACCTTGCTCCTGTGGGGCGTTCATACGTTTGCCACGGACCTTGCTCCTGTGGGGCGTTCATACGTTTGCCACGGACCCTCCTCCTGTGGGGCGTTCATACGTTTGCCACGGACCTTGCTCCTGTGGGGCGTTCATACGTTTGCCACGGACCCTCCTCCTGTGGGGCGTTCATACGTTTGCCACGGACCCTCCTCCTGTGGGGCGTTCATAGCTGTTTATAGTTTTTGATGGGAATCCGTGCGTTCGTGATTCGGGTCGTCACATGTTTACCAAATGGCGTCCTAGCTAGTTACGTCTCTTCGTTGTATATCAACTGACTTGTTATACTTCTCTCTTGTGTCTCCCCTGATGATGTGATTATTACACGAAAGTGCACTTGGGAACTTATCGTGTTTCGTTTCCACTGGTAAAAAAAAGAATATATGTATTTACTATTTATTTCTTGTACTTGATCGCTCTTTCCCGCGTCAGCGAGGTAGCGCCAGGAAACAGACGAAGAATGGCCCATCCACTCATCTACACACACACACACACACACACACACACACATATATATATATATATATATATATATATATATATATATATATATATATATATATATATATATATATATATGTGTACATAAATGCCCATATACGCCCATATACATACATATACATATCAGCATACACATAATACCACGCTTCCAACCAGCGTTGAATATCATCAACCACGCTTCCAACCAGCGTTGAATATCATCAACCACGCTTCCAACCAGCGTTGAATATCATCAACCACGCTTCCAACCAGCGTTGAATATCATCAACCACGCTTCCAGCCAGCGATGAATATCATCAACCACGCTTCCAGCCAGCGATGAATATCATCAACCACGCTTCCAGCCAGCGATGAATATCATCAACCACGCTTCCAACCAGCGTTGAATATCATCAACCACGCTTCCAACCAGCGTTGAATATCATCAACCACGCTTCCAACCAGCGATGAATATCATCAACCACGCTTCCAACCAGCGTTGAATATCATCAACCACGCTTCCAACCAGCGTTGAATATCATCAACCACGCTTCCAACCAGCGTTGAATATCATCAACCACGCTTCCAACCAGCGTTGAATATCATCAACCACGCTTCCAACCACGTAATATCATAACCACTTCTCAGCCACTAATATCATCAAGCCCCTTCCAGCCACATAATATCATCAAACCACGCTTCCACCACGTTGAATATGCATCAACTCACGCTTCCACCAGCGTTGAATATCATCAACCACGCTTCCAATCAGGTTGAATATCATCAACCACGCTTCCAACCAGCGTTGAATATCATCATCCACGCTTCCACCAGCGATGAATATCATCACCACGCTTCCAACCAGCGTGAATATCATCAACCACGCTTCCACACCAGCGTTGAATATCATCAACCACGCTTCCAGCCAGCGTTGAATATCATCACACCACGCTTCCAACCACAATTGGAATTTGTTCCGTTCTCTTGTAAGTGACCATTCTTCATGACCCTCTCCTACCCCAGTCATCATGACCCTTCTCAACCCCCAGTCATCATGACCCTTCTCCTACCCCAGTCATCATGTCACCTTCTCTACCCCCAGTCTCTGACCCTTCCTACCCCCAGTCATCATGTCCCTTCTCCTACCCCCAGTCATCATGACCCTTCTCCTACCCCCAGTCATCATGTCCCTTCTCCTACCCACAGTCATCATGACCCTTCTCCTACCCCCAGTCATCATGTCCCTTCTCCTACCCCCAGTCATCATGTCCCTTCTCCTACCCCCAGTCATCATGACCCTTCTCCTACCCCCAGTCATCTTGTCCCTTCTCCTACCCCCAGTCATCATGACCTTCTCCTACCCCCAGTCATCATGACCCTTCTCCTACCCCCAGTCATCATGACCTTCTACCCCCAGTCATCATGTCCCTTCTCCTACCCCCAGTCATCATGTCCCTTCTCCTACCCCCAGTCATCATGTCCCTTCTCCTACCCCCAGTCATCATGACCCTTCTCCTACCCCCAGTCATCATGACCCTTCTCCTACCCCCAGTCATCATGTCCCTTCTCCTACCCCCAGTCATCATGACCCTTCTCCTACCCACAGTCATCATGTCCCTTCTCCTACCCCCAGTCATCATGACCCTTCTCCTACCCACAGTCATCATGACCTTCTCCTACCCCCAGTCATCATGACCTTCTCCTACCCCCCGTCATCATGACCTTCTCCTACCCACAGTCATCATGACCCTTCTCCTACCCCCAGTCATCATGACCCTTCTCCTACCCACAGTCATCATGTCCCTTCTCCTACCCCCAGTCATCATGACCTTCTCCTACCCACAGTCATCATGTCCCTTCTCCTACCCCCAGTCATCATGTCCCTTCTCCTACCCCCAGTCATCATGACCTTCTCCTACCCCCAGTCATCATGACCCTTCTCCTACCCCCAGTCATCATGACCTTCTCCTACCCCCAGTCATCATGACCCTTCTCCTACCCCCAGTCATCATGACCCTTCTCCTACCCCCAGTCATCATGACCTTCTCCTACCCCCAGTCATCATGACCCTTCTCCTACCCACAGTCATCATGACCCTTCTCCTACCCACAGTCATCATGTCCCTTCTCCTACCCCCAGTCATCATGACCCTTCTCCTACCCCCAGTCATCATGTCCCTTCTCCTACCCCCAGTCATCATGACCTTCTCCTACCCCCAGTCATCATGTCCCTTCTCCTACCCCCAGTCATCATGTCCCTTCTCCTACCCCCAGTCATCATGACCCTTCTCCTACCCCCAGTCATCATGACCCTTCTCCTACCCCCAGTCATCATGACCCTTCTCCTACCCCCAGTCATCATGACCCTTCTCCTACCCCCAGTCATCATGACCCTTCTCCTACCCCCAGTCATCATGACCCTTCTCCTACCCCCAGTCATCATGACCCTTCTCCTACCCCCAGTCATCATGACCCTTCTCCTACCCCCAGTCATCATGTCCCTTCTCCTACCCCCAGTCATCATGTCCCTTCTCCTACCCCCAGTCATCATGACCTTCTCCTACCCCCAGTCATCATGACCCTTCTCCTACCCCCAGTCATCATGACCCTTCTCCTACCCCCAGTCATCATGACCCTTCTCCTACCCCCAGTCATCATGACCCTTCTCCTACCCCCAGTCATCATGACCCTTCTCCTACCCCCAGTCATCATGACCTTCTCCTACCCCCAGTCATCATGACCCTTCTCCTACCCCCAGTCATCATGACCCTTCTCCTACCCCCAGTCATCATGACCCTTCTCCTACCCCCAGTCATCATGTCCCTTCTCCTACCCCCAGTCATCATGACCCTTCTCCTACCCCCAGTCATCATGACCCTTCTCCTACCCCCAGTCATCATGACCTTCTCCTACCCCAGTCATCATGACCCTTCTCCTACCCCCAGTCATCATGACCCTTCTCCTACCCCCAGTCATCATGACCCTTCTCCTACCCCCAGTCATCATGTCCCTTCTCCTACCCCCAGTCATCATGTCCCTTCTCCTACCCCCAGTCATCATGACCCTTCTCCTACCCCCAGTCATCATGTCCCTTCTCCTACCCCCAGTCATCATGTCCCTTCTCCTACCCCCAGTCATCATGACCCTTCTCCTACCCCCAGTCATCATGTCCCTTCTCCTACCCCCAGTCATCATGACCCTTCTCCTACCCCCAGTCATCATGTCCCTTCTCCTACCCCCAGTCATCATGTCCCTTCTCCTACCCCCAGTCATCATGACCTTCTCCTACCCACAGTCATCATGACCCTTCTCCTACCCCCAGTCATCATGTCCCTTCTCCTACCCCCAGTCATCATGACCCTTCTCCTACCCCCAGTCATCATGACCCTTCTCCTACCCCCAGTCATCATGACCCTTCTCCTACCC
>NC_092225.1:101951212-101988712 GCF_036320965.1 Panulirus ornatus | reverse complement strand
CCCTCCGTCTCCTCACTCCTTCACCCCAGCCTCCCTGCGTCTCCTCACTCCCTCACCCCAGCCTCCCTCCGTCTCCTCACTCCCTCACCCCAGCATCCCTCCGTCTCCTCACTCCTTCACCCCAGTCTCCCTCCGTCTCCTCACTCCTCACCCCAGCCTCCCTCCGTCTCCTCACTCCTTCACCCCAGCCTCCCTCCGTCTCCTCACTCCCTCACCCCAGCCTCCCTCCGTCTCCTCACTCCTTCACCCCAGCCTCCCTCCGTCCCCTCATTCCTTCACCCCAGCCTCCCTCCGTCTCCTCACTCCCTCACCCCAGCCTCCCTCCGTCTCCTCACTCCCTCACCCCAGCCTCCTTGCCTGCCTCCCGTCGTGAGCCGTGGCGGAAAGTCGTACATCAATTACGTCTGACGTACGACCACTTGGGACGCAGAGACCAGTCGTAACACGTACGCGCGTACCAACATCGGTGTTTTCGTACGTCGCTGCACGTATGTCTGTTGACGTAAGGAGACGTAGGTGGACGCGGTAAGTACTCTCAGTACACGAGGCAGGTGGTACTGTGCGACGGACGTCGTGCGACGGACGTCGTAGTACCGAGGTTGTCGGAACGAAGCGGCGGCCGGGGGGGGCGGAGGAGGGGGGAGGAGGAGTCGTGGTGCCTTTGTTTACCATCATCAGCTGATCGAGGATGTAAACAAGAAGGCCACGCGGGATGCGTCCGTCCCTCAGCTGACCACAGCCAGCCAGGCAGGTGGTGGTGTGGCCTGGAGCAAAACTTTGTTTACCTCTGCCTCCTGAGGCAAACAGAGGCAAACAGTCAGGCGTGTCTGTCTGCCTGCCCATCACCAACTCATATGGAGGTAAACAAACCAACACATACCACGGGCCCATTAGCAGCGGGTCCAGGGATGGGGGGGGGGGGAACACAGGGGATGAGGGGGGGGGGGTGGGTAGTGGGCCCCCATCATCATCAGCCCCCCCCCCCCCCCCCCCCCCCGGTGGTGTCTGCCTCCACCCAGCCAGATGGAAACCAGACCAACGCGTCACCAGGCGCTGCCCTTGTGTTTTCGGGAACTCGCGTGCGCCGCGCGCAAATATATATACCCCCCCCCCCCCAAGTTGGCAGTACGCAGCGAGAGAGAGAGAGAGAGAGAGAGAGAGAGAGAGAGAGAGAGAGAGAGAGAGAGAGAGAGAGAGAGAGGTGATTGTGTGCACGTGGTGGCCAAGATTGGGTAGTGGAGGGGGGGAAAAGGTGAGGTTATCTGCTATAGCTGTTGGTTAACGACTGGAACAGATGGATGGATTGCTTTATCTGTAAGCGCGCGCACACACACACACACACACACACACACACACACACACACATACACACACACACACACACACACACACACACATACACATACATACACACACACACATACACACACTCACACACACACACACACACACCACGCGTCACAAGGAAGTAAGTAAGTAGGGAGGGGGGTGAGGCGGGAGCCCCCCTTCCCCCCCAATATAAATCTTGACGTCTTCCCCCCCCCCCCCCCTGCAGGAGGTGGCAGCGCAAGGTCACAGTATCTGGCTTAGGGAAGAGAGAGAGAGAGAGAGAGAGAGAGAGAGAGAGAGAGAGAGAGAGAGAGCTAAGGTCACGACCCTTGTGACCAGGGTCACACACAGACACACACACACACACACACACGGCACCGATAAACCCTCCCCTCCCCTCTCCTCCCCTCCCCGGTCGCCTCATTTCCCCTCACCAGCACTCCCTCACAGTGAGGCGGCGCAGCAGCAGCCTCGTCCTCCTCATGCGTGCCGCGACACGGCGTGGAAACCACCAACACGAGGCGTGGGAGGGAACGTGCGTGGCCCGGGTCAACCATCTGTGGTCACCCCAGGTGGAGCGTCTCCACCCACTCCACCTGCCCCCCCCCCCCGCCCTCCCCCCGTGGGGTGGGGGGGGGATAGACGACGCACATGAGGAAGGCGTCGCCTCGTATGACACACACACACACACACACACACACACACACACACACACGGGGTCCCAGGTGTGAACGGTGCGGCCAGCTGGAGCGAACAGCCTTGTGGCACAGTGCACGTGGAGGAGGGAGGCGTCTGGCACGGCTGTGTGAGGCCACCTCCACCTCCTCCACCTCCTCCTCCTCACAGCACCTGACACTGACGTCACTCTCTCTCTCTCTCTCTCTCTCTCTCTCTCTCTCTCTCTCTCTCTCTCTCTCTCTCACTCTCTCTCTCTCTCCCCCCCCCCCCCACACGCCCTGACATCATCATCATCATCAACTCCCCTGGCTGCTGAAGTCCCGCATTCGGGATGTCCCGGGCGTCTCGTGCGATGTCCCGGGCGTCTCCTGGGATGTCCCGGGCGTCTCCTGGGATGTCCCGGGCATCTCCTGGGATGTCCCGGGCGTCTCCTGGGTTCTCGTTCGGGACTGGGGAGCGGAGGCTAGGGGGAGGGGGGGGGTGTGTTGTATGTATACTCCCCTGGGGTCGATTTTTGTAATAGCTGGCACCCCCTCCACACACACACACACACACCCCTGGGGGAGAGGGGAATGAGGGGAGGGGAGGGGAGGAAATGCCTCTAAAGATAATGTGCCGTCCTGTTTCCCCCTTCCCCTCCCCTTCTCCTTCCCCTTCCTTCCCTCCCCCTCCTCCCCTTTCCACACCACGTGCGGTTCACACGTGCTTCCCCCCTCCCCCTCCCCCGCCACACCAGGCTGGATCTTGTCTTAGGTCAACAGCTGGACGCGGGAGCTGTGCCGTCTGGAACGGGTTTACGACACCAGGTGAAGACACCCCCAGTCCCCCCCGACCCCCCCGACACCCCCCCCACCGCCACCCCCTCCCCCGCCCTCAGGCAGACTGTGAGGGGGGGGGCGGCCAGGCACCCGTGGCTGACCTGGTGACCCGCGCTTGGATATGTCACGTGGTCTTGATGACCCGACCCCCCCCCCCCCCCAGGTCGTAATTGTTTTCCACTGTGCAGTGTTGCAGGGGTGAGGCGCCCACGCAACACAGACCTCCCCTGGGGAGGTAGTGGTGTTGCAGGGTTGGGGGGGCCACGCATCACAGACCCCCTCCTCCCCTCTGGGGAGGCAGTGGTGTTGCAGGGGTGAGGACCACGCAACACAGACCCTCCCCCTGGGGAGGTAGTGGTGTTGCAGGAGTGGTGGGGCCACACCCCCCCTCCGCCCCCCCAAAGGGGAGACCGACACACTGTGTTGCTGTGTTGTCTGTTTACCGACTGGTTTTGGAGAGACTTATGTTATAATTACCCTCATTAAGGTCAGACTTGGTGTGGCACACTGACCTTGACCTGAGGCACCGGGGGGGTCACTGTGCCTCGAGAGGGATGAGGTCAAGGGTCACGACGACGCGAGAGAGTGGATTACGACCATAGAAACACGTATGATACGCGTGGGTTTCGCGTCATCTCATTCACCTGCTGGTCAACACCAATTCACAGACCTGCTTTGGGCAATTAACCTGTTCCACATGTGTGATGGCATGTGTGGGCTTCTACATAGTCTCAAATATGTGTTTTAGATTCTCTCTCTCTATATATATATTCTGTGTGGGTTTAGGAGACTTATGTACTCACGCTACGGTAGATATTTCGTTTATCATTTATCGCTATCAGTTATTGTTGTGGGGTAGTGTGGGGGGGGGGCACAGAGCCAGAGGCAGTGTGGGATGCAGCTGTCCCAGTTGTGGGATGCAGCTGTCCCAGTGTGGGATGCACTGTCCCAGTTGTGGGATGCAGCTGTCCCAGTGTGGGATGCAGCTGTCCCAGTTGCGGGATGTAGCTGTCCCAGTGTGGGATGCAGCTGTCCCAGTGTGAGATGCAGCCGTCCCAGTGTGGGATGCAGCTGTCCCAGTTGTGGGATGCAGCTGTCCCAGTTGTGGGATGCAGCTGTCCCAGTTGTGGGATGCAGCTGTCCCAGTGTGGGATGTAGCTGTCTCAGTGTGGGATGCAGCCGTCCCAGTGTGGGATGCAGGTGTCCCAGTTGTGAGATGCAGCTGTCCCAGTTGTGGGATGCAGCTGTCCCAGTGTGGGATCAGCTGTCTCAGTGTGGGATGCAGCCGTCCCAGTGTGGGATGCAGCTGTCCCAGTTGTGGGATGCAGCTGTCCCAGTTGTGGGATGCAGCTGTCCCAGTTGTGGGATGTAGCTGTCCCACTTATGGGATGCAGCTGTCCCAGTGTGGGATGATGCAACTGTCCCAGTGTGAAATGCAGTTGTCCCAGTGTGGGATGCAACTGCCCCAGTTGTGGGATGCAGCAGTCCCAGTGTGGGATGCAGCTGTCCCAGTGTGGGATGATGCAACTGTCCCAGTGTGAAATGCAGCAGTCCCAGTGTGGGATGCAACTGCCCCAGTTGTGGGATGCAGCAGTCCCAGTGTGGGATGCAGCTGTCTTTCTTTCTGTCGAGGTCATCAAGATTTCTTAATTGCAAACGAAGTTAAATGTTCTCATTTTCTAATCGAATGCAGTTAAGTCCCGCCTCCAGACGCTAATTGATACCATTTTCTTTGATATACCATCGTTCAGGCTACGGCACATTCCCATTTTTTTCTCTTTTTCGTGGAAAACAATCGTTCTTCGGGTTTTCTGTGGATGTAGCTGAAGTGTGGTTTCCCATTTTCTGTCATTACTATTTATAGCTACCAATTCCTAATAAGTCGTTCAAGGTTTCCCATTTTCTGTCATTACTCTGTATACTTACCATTTTCTAGTAAATCGTTCAAGATTTCCCATTTTTTCCACTGCTCATCATGCTTACTATTTCCTAGTAAATCGTTCTAGGTTTCCCATTTTCTTTCACTACTATATATACCTACCAATTCATAATAAGTCGTTCAGGGTTTCCCATTTTCTGTCATTACTGTTTAAACCTACCATTTTCTATTGAATCGTTCAAGGGCTCGTTATTTTAATGCGAGAAATTTCGTTTTTTTTTCCTGTACATGTCTAATGAGCGTTATTTCATCTTTGCAGGTTCCCCACAATGCGTCCATTATCGTCCAAAATCGCCAGAGTTTTTCGACATCATTTTAAAACCACAAAATATTCTCAGTTTCTGTTGGTCTTATTTTTTTTTTTTTTTTCTAAAGCCCCGCTTTATGGTGAAGAAGTGGCGCGAGGATCTCGTTTTCTCCTGAGGTATGAGGAAAATCAAGTTTTCTTTTGTAGGTTACTCAAGTTTCCCATTTTCTTGCTATTCCAGTAGTTTCATGTTTTCCATTCTTTTTCCCCTCTCTCGCCCTTTATGGACATCTCTACATGCAAGCAGTGTACTGATAGGTATCGTTAGAGGTTAACAAGGTTTCATGGTCGTTAGGAGGTGTAAGCTAATGGTAGTTCGCTTGTAAGGGGTCGTTGTTAAAGATTCTTTGACTGAAGTGTATCAGTAACCGGAGGGTTTGTCGTTTTCTATGCATATTCTCCATATATGTTTTTGAAGTTCCACAAAATGCGGAAATATAAGGTTACAAGAACTGATATATATATATATATGTATATATATATATATATATATATATATATATATATATATATATATATATATATATATATATATATATATCCACGGTCCAAAATAATCGAGTTTTAGTTGTGTGTGTGAGAGAGAGAGAGAGAGAGAGAGAGAGAGAGAGAGAGAGAGAGAGAGAGAGAGAGAGAGAGAGAATACATGCCATGTTAATCAAGGATGATGTAAAGTGAAGTGGTTTTATGCAAACATGATTAATTTTTACACGCTAATAAGAACGCCCTACCCTTATCTCTATTATCAGAACGCAGTATCTTGACCCTTCGACTATCTCCTCTAATCGATATGGTCCACCTGTGTAAATATAAACTCACACACACGACGCTCACAGCCAATATTGACATGTCGTCTTTAACGTCACACTCACAGCTGGTGGCGGCCTTTGGTAACCCCGTAGAAGCTGTAGTTGAAAATCAGGTTCGTAGATGGCGCTGGTCACCCCTCGCCACCTCCGTCTGCAGGTAAAGAATGGATCGTGAATTCAAGCTTATCGGGGGGGGGGGGGGGGGGGGGGGGGGAGACTTTTGACCTCGAGGGTCCGCGTGGCCATCTAGGGCACGGGGGTCACCTGAGGCATCCCAGGGGCCCGGGCAGGACTCCGGGAGGAGGCTCAGGCGCCCACAAAGGGACGACGTCTCGCCTGGTCCTGAAGGATGTTCAAGGATGGTAGGAACACCTGGTAGGATGGGTGCTTGGGGGGGGGGTAGCCATGAGGGAGGATTTGGTGGGGTCAGGAGGGGGGATGGGGTTCCTCTTAATGGGGTCAGGAGAGGGGATGGGGTTCCCCTTAATGGGGTCAGGAGAGCAGATGGGGGTTCTTCTTAATGGGGCCAGGAAGGGGGATGGGGTTCCTCTTAATGGGGTCAGGAGAGGGGATGGGGTTCCCCTTAATGGGGTCAGGAGAGCAGATGGGGGTTCTTCTTAATGGGGCCAGGAAGGGGGATGGGGTTCCTCTTAATGGGGTCAGGAGAGTGGATAGGGGTTCCTCTTAATGGGGTTAGGGTAATGATTCCTCCTCATTCTCCGTTTTCTTCTGTAGAAGATGTGGATTACACGAAAGCGCTTGAGCAGACCCCAACCCCGTGTTCTACGTTGAGACAAAGGTGTGTTGGGCGGAGGGCGTGATGTGCGTGGTGAGAGATAATTCTCTCTCTCTCTCTCTCTCTCTCTCTCTCTCTCTCTCTCTCTCTCTCTCTCTCTCTCTCTCTCTCTCTCTCACAACACACAAGATCGAGTATGGGGGGGGGACGTTGTTATTATATTCAAGGTTAGAACACGTAGTCATTGACTTTATATTTCTTTTTAAATGGGTTAAAAAAAAAAATGAAAAAAAAAATAATGATATGGTTTTATGTAGGATATGTTCACAGGACACGTCAGGATGGCTCAGGTGATCCTAGTGTCGGTCCTGGAGACGGGTGTCGAGGCGTCCGTAGCCACAGGTGAGCGACAAGTATTTCCACCACTTGGGCAACAGGATGTATTCAATTTGCATGAGTTTCCCCTCCTCCCTCCACCGAGGGATTTTGTGTAGAAAACGGAAGATCCTCTTGTGACATTGTCCCCGACCATGGTCGCCAGGTATTTGGTACCACAGTCACGTCGTTGGCCCTGCACCTAATGTGGATGATGGTCGGGATAATGACTCCGCTGAGTGAGGTATTACCCGAAAGCTCAGCTGTACCGGTAAGTGGGCAACCACGTAGTGAGGGAGGGGGGGAGGGTGAAGCCAGCAGTGTTACAAAGGTGGTACGTGGAACATATTAACAGAAATGTACCCACATCCAGTTTACCTTTTTCTCTAGTGACAGGATGAATATTAATAGGGGTGTACCCACATCCAGTTTACCTTTTTATCTAGCGACATTATATATATAAAATCTTAAAGATAATATCGTAAAATTGGGTTGACCAATCATTATATGCAACGATTGACGTACATCTCTTTTTAAAAAGAAAGATAATTGCATAATAAATCGAGTCAGACATGTATATTAGTAACCAAGATAATGTATATAATACATAATGGCTTTCTAACTACGACGGTACGACCCTTGAGCACGACCGTACGACCCTGGGTATGTTGACCCTAGAATATGACCTGACCTTTACTGTGAACATTGTGCTAAAGAGTTGTGCTGTTGTTCACATACGAGTAAGTAACGTAAGGGTAAGAGAGATGTGTGGAAATAAAAAGAGTGTGGTTGAGAGAGCAGAAGAGGGTGTTTTGAAATGGTTTGGGCACATGGAGAGAATGAGTGAGGAGAGATTGACCAAGAGGATATATGTGTCGGAGGTGGAGGGAACGAGGAGAAGTGGGAGACCAAATTGGAGGTGGAAAGATGGAGTGAAAAAGATTTTGAGTGATCGGGGCCTGAACATGCAGGAGGGTGAAAGGCGTACGAGGAATAGAGTGAATTGGAACGATGTGGTATACCGGGGTCAACGTGCTGTCAGTGGATTGAAGCAGGGCATGTGAAGCATCTGGGGTAAACCATGGAAAGTACTGTGTGGCCTGGATGTGGAAAGGGAGCTGTGGTTTCGGTGCATTATTACATGACAGCTAGAGACTGAGTGTGAACGAATGTGGCCTTTGTTGTCTTTTCTTAGCGCTACCTCGCGCACATGCTGGGGGGAGAAGGTTGTTATTTCATGTGTGGCGAGGTGGCGACGAGAATGAATAATGGCAGCAAGTATGAATTACGTACATGTGTATATATGTATATGTCTGTATATATATATATATATATATTTTTTTTTTTTTTTTTATACTTTGTCGCTGTCTCCCGCGTTTGCGAGGTAGCGCAAGGAAACAGACGAAAGAAATGGCCCAACCCCCCCCATACACATGTACATACACACGTCCACACACGCAAATATACATACCTACACAGCTTTCCATGGTTTACCCCAGACGCTTCACATGCCTTGATTCAATCCACTGACAGCACGTCAACCCCTGTATACCACATCGCTCCAATTCACTCTATTCCTTGCCCTCCTTTCACCCTCCTGCATGTTCAGGCCCCGATCACACAAAATCCTTTTCACTCCATCTTTCCACCTCCAATTTGGTCTCCCTCTTCTCCTCGTTCCCTCCACCTCCGACACATATATCCTCTTGGTCAATCTTTCCTCACTCATTCTCTCCATGTGCCCAAACCATTTCAAAACACCCTCTTCTGCTCTCTCAACCACGCTCTTTTTATTTCCACACATCTCTCTTACCCTTACGTTACTTACTCGATCAAACCACCTCACACCACACATTGTCCTCAAACATCTCATTTCCAGCACATCCATCCTCCTGCGCACAACTCTATCCATAGCCCACGCCTCGCAACCATACAACATTGTTGGAACTAATATTCCTTCAAACATACCCATTTTTGCTTTCCGGGATAATGTTCTCGACTTCCACACATTTTTCAAGGCTCCCAAAATTTTCGCCCCCTCCCCCACCCTATGATCCACTTCCGCTTCCATGGTTCCATCCGCTGACAGATCCACTCCCAGATATCTAAAACACTTCACTTCCTCCAGTTTTTCACCATTCAAACTCACCTCCCAATTGACTTGACCCTCAACCCTACTGTACCTAATAACCTTGCTCTTATTCACATTTACTCTTAACTTTCTTCTTCCACACACTTTACCAAACTCCGTCACCAGCTTCTGCAGTTTCTCACATGAATCCGCCACCAGCGCTGTATCATCAGCGAACAACAACTGATTCACTTCCCAAGCTCTCTCATCCCCAACAGACTTCATACTTGCCCCTCTTTCCAAAACTCTTGCATTTACCTCCCTAACAACCCCATCCATAAACAAATTAAACAACCATGGAGACATCACACACCCCTGCCGCAAACCTACATTCACTGAGAACCAATCACTTTCCTCTCTTCCTACACGTACACATGCCTTACATCCTCGATAAAAACTTTTCACTGCTTCTAACAACTTGCCTCCCACACCATATATTCTTAATACCTTCCACAGAGCATCTCTATCAACTCTATCATATGCCTTCTCCAGATCCATAAATGCTACATACAAATCCATTTGCTTTTCTAAGTATTTCTCACATACATTCTTCAAAGCAAACACCTGATCCACACATCCTCTACCACTTCTGAAACCACACTGCTCTTCCCCAATCTGATGCTCTGTACATGCCTTCACCCTCTCAGTCAATACCCTCCCATATAATTTACCAGGAATACTCAACAAACTTATACCTCTGTAATTTGAGCACTCACTCTTATCCCCTTTGCCTTTGTACAATGGCACTATGCACGCATTCCGCCAATCCTCAGGCACCTCACCATGAGTCATACATACATTAAATAACCTTACCAACCAGTCAACAATACAGTCACCCCCTTTTTTAATAAATTCCACTGCAATACCATCCAAACCTGCTGCCTTGCCGGCTTTCATCTTCCGCAAAGCTTTTACTACCTCTTCTCTGTTTACCAAATCATTTTCCCTAACCCTCTCACTTTGCACACCACCTCGACCCAAACACCCTATATCTGCCACTCTGTCATCAGACACATTCAACAAACCTTCAAAATACTCATTCCATCTCCTTCTCACATCACCACTACTTGTTATCACCTCCCCATTTACGCCCTTCACTGAAGTTCCCATTTGCTCCCTTGTCTTACGCACCCTATTTACCTCCTTCCAGAACATCTTTTTATTCTCCCTAAAATTTACTGATAGTCTCTCACCCCAACTCTCATTTGCCCTTTTTTTCACCTCTTGCACCTTTCTCTTGACCTCCTGTCTCTTTCTTTTATACTTCTCCCACTCAATTGCATTTTTTCCCTGCAAAAATCGTCCAAATGCCTCTCTCTTCTCTTTCACTAATACTCTTACTTCTTCATCCCACCACTCACTACCCTTTCTAAACAGCCCACCTCCCACTCTTCTCATGCCACAAGCATCTTTTGCGCAATCCATCACTGATTCCCTAAATACATCCCATTCCTCCCCCACTCCCCTTACTTCCATTGTTCTCACCTTTTTCCATTCTGTACACAGTCTCTCCTGATACTTCTTCACACAGGTCTCCTTCCCAAGCTCACTTACTCTCACCACCTTCTTCACCCCAACATTCACTCTTCTTTTCTGAAAACCCATACTAATATATATATATATATATATATATATATATATATATATATATATATATATATATATATATATATATATATATTTATTTATTTATTATACTTTGTCGCTGTATGGGTATGTATATGTGCGTTTGTGGACTTGTACGTATATAAATGTGTATGTGGGTGGGTTGAGCCATTCTTTCGTCTGTTTCCATGCGCTACCTCGCTAACGCGGGAAACAGCGACAAAGTATAATAGTTGAAAATAAAATGAGTAAATATATATATATATATATATATATATATATATATATATATATATATATATATATATATATATATATATATATATATATGTATATTCTTTTTTCAAGGTAATTCCATGGTGTTGGCTACACTGCATGGGATAGCGTGGGGATATTGGCAAGACTGTCGGGTATGCGATGGGTGCACATAACTTGACAATATTATACCAGTATACCTCGTCCTGTGACGCATATGCTCGTATATACCTCGCCATATGAGGACCGGCCGCTAGTTAAGGCTGTCCAGCTGCATAGTTAGTAGTCGAATGGGTAGTTAACGAATCAGTTGCCTGTATAACTTGTATATATGATAGGGCTAATTACATGACATTCCCCGTTTTCTTTACAGGCACAACACGCCCCCCCCCCCCCCCCCTTTAATGAAGCCATTAGCCCACGGCAGTTGGGTATTTATCTAGAGGTGGAGAGGGTCGTACGTCTTCTAATTGTGCAGTGGTGGTTTCCTGCACTGCTAATTAGGGTCGTTCTATGAAAGTACGACTCTTGTAGGAACGTACGACCCTTGAGTAGGAAAGTACGACCCTTGTTGGAACATACGAAACTTGAGTAGGAAAGTACGACCATTGTAGGAACGTACGACCCTTGAGTAGGAAAGTATTAGACTTGAGTTGCCAAGCGCGACCCTTGTAGGAAAGTACGACCCTTGAGTAGGACGGTACGACCCTTGAGTAGGACATACGTCCCTTGAATAAGACGGTACGACTACCATGTTGATATAGCCCTTATTATGGCGATACGACCCTTCAAAAGACGGATTGACCTTTGACTATAAAGGTGCGACCCCTGAGCACGACGGTACGACCCCTGACCACGACGGTATGACCCTTGAACACGACGGTACGACCCTTGAGCAAGACGGTACGACCCTTGAGCACGACGGTACGACCCTTGAGCAAGACGGTACGACCCTTGAACACGACGGTACGACCCTTGAGCAAGACGGTACGACCCTTGAGCACGACGGTACGACCCTTGAGCACGACGGTACGACCCTTGAGCAAGAAGATACGACCCTTGAGTTCGACGGTACGACTCTTGAGCACGACAGTACGACTTTTGACCACGACGGTACGACCCTTGAACACGACGGTACGACCCTTGAGCAAGACGGTACGACCCTTGAGCACGACGGTACGACCCTTGAGCACGACGGTACGACCCTTGAGCAAGAAGATACGACCCTTGAGTACGACGGTACGACTCTTGAGCACGACAGTACGGCTTTTGACCACGACGGTACGACCATGTGGCCATGAAGGCCTGACCTTTAACCTGATCCTCAAGTGTCACTTACGAAGGAGTACCTACTTACCTACTTACCTATTTACCTACGAGTACCTACCTACCAGTTCCTGCCTACTTACCTACTTACCTACGCGTACGTGACGCATACGTGACGCGAACGTAACGCATACTTGACGCGAACTTGACGGAGACGTGACGCGAACGTGACGGAGACATGACGCGAACGTGACGGAGACGTGACGCGAACGTGACGCGGACGTACCGCATACGTGACGCGAACGTGACGGAGACGTGACGCGAACGACAGACGACGGCGAGAACCCGGACCACCAGCCCCGGGGCTACACACCTGGATCCCATGTTCTTCATATGAAGAACACGATAACGCTGGCAGAAGAACAACAGACGCGAGAGAACAACACTCACTTGTTCAACCTCTCAGACAAGCCATGGTTGGGGGAGGGGGAGGGAGGCCAGTCTGTCGCTAACAGCCCAATTAAACCACCTTGTAACGAGCCAGCGGACCTCATCGTACTAAAACCGGGTTTTAACAACCGTTAAGTCAATCTCCGGGTTATGAGGAGGTTCGGTTATTATCGTGGATGGATCAGTGGGATTCGAACCCGTGTTAAGCGAGATGCGTCATCACCACTCAGGCAAGTGGGGACCCCCTACAGCTGGTAGTCCGGTCGTTAACAGCCACTTGAACGATGGTAACCAGCCATAAGGAAGTCATTACCTTGTTCGAATGGTTGGATGTTTGGTTGGGGAATTCCAGAACCAATTACAACCAAGTTGTCACCAGAATAATCCTTTAATAACCCAACCTATATATATATATATATATATATATATATATATATATATATATATATATATATATATATATACTATATATATATGTATATACTATATATATATGTATATATATATATATATATATATATATATATATATATATATATATATATATATATATATATACTATATATATATGTATATACTATATATATATGTATATACTATATATATATGTATATATATATATATATATATATATATATATATATATATATATATATATATATATATATATACTATATATATATGTATATATATATATATATATATATATATATATATATATATATATATATATATATATATATATATATATATATATAGTATATATATATATATATATATATATATATATATATATATATATATATATATATATATATATACTATATATATATGTATATATATATATATATATATATATATATATATATATATATATATATATATATATATACTATATATATATGTATATATATATATATATATATATATATATATATATATATATATATATATATATATATATATATATATATATGGGGTGAGCGCGTCATGTAAGGGAGGGTAAGAGTGGAGGGAATTCCTCGTGGATGACTGCATGGTGGAGGGCAGGCCATTGTGCATGACGTCACCTTGACGGATGATGGAAGACGCGGGACCAGGAACAAAGTGTGGGGTAGAGTGCGTGGTTGGGGGGGGGGCCAGGTCAGCACAGTGTGGGGTAAAGTGCGTGGTAAGGGGGGGGCCAGGTCAGCACAGTGTGGGGTAGAGTGCGTGGTGGGGGGGGCCAGGTCAGCACAGTTTGGGGTAGAGTGCGTGGTAGGGGGGCTCCCCCAGGTCATCACAGTGTGGGGTAGAGTGCGTGGTGGGGGGCCCCCAGGTCAGCACAGCGTGGGGTAGAGTGCGTGGTAGGGGGGCTCCCCCAGGTCATCACAGTGTGGGGTAGAGTGCGTGGTAAGGGGGCCCCCCCAGGTCAGCACAGTGTGGGGTAGAGTGCGTGGTAAGGGGGGCCCCCCAGGTCAGCACAGTGTGGGGTAGAGTGCGTGGTAGGGGGGCCCCCAGGTCAGCACAGTGTGGGGTAGAGTGCGTGGTAGGGGGGCCCCCCCCAGGTCAGCACAGTGTGGGGTAGAGTGCGTGGTAGGGGGCCCCCCCCAGGTCAGCACAGTGTGGGGTAGAGTGCGTGGTAGGGGGGCTCCCCCAGGTCATCACAGTGTGGGGTAGAGTGCGTGGTAGGGGGCCCCCCCCAGGTCAGCACAGTGTGGGGTAGAGTACGTTGTAGGGGGGGGGCCCAGGTCTGCACAGTGTGGGGGTAAAACGCGTGGTAGGGGGGCGATACCCACTTCTGTTACTCTACGATACCCACGTCTGTTACTCTACGATACCCAGGTCTGTTACTCTACGATACCCAGGTCTGTTACTCTACGATACCCACGTCTGTTACTCTACGATACCCAGGTCTGTTACTCTACGATACCCAGGTCTGTTACTCTACGATACCCACGTCTGTTACTCTACGATACCCACGTCTGTTACTCTACGATACCCAGGTCTGTTACTCTACGATACCCAGGTCTGTTACTCTACGATACCCAGGTCTGTTACTCTACGATACCCACGTCTGTTACTCTACGATACCCAGGTCTGTTACTCTACGATACCCAGGTCTGTTACACTACGATACCCAGGTCTGTTACACTACGATACCCACGTCTGTTACTCTACGATACCCACGTCTGTTACACTACGATACCCAGGTCTGTTACTCTACGATACCCACGTCTGTTACTCTACGATACCCAGGTCTGTTACTCTACGATACCCAGGTCTGTTACACTACGATACCCAGGTCTGTTACTCTACGATACCCAGGTCTGTTACACTACGATACCCAGGTCTGTTACTCTACGATACCCATGTCTGTTACTCTACGATACCCAGGTCTGTTACACTACGATACCCAGGTCTGTTACTCTACGATACCCACGTCTGTTACACTACGATACCCAGGTCTGTTACTCTACGATACCCAGGTCTGTTACACTACGATACCCAGGTCTGTTACTCTACGATACCCAGGTCTGTTACACTACGATACCCAGGTCTGTTACTCTACGATACCCAGGTCTGTTACACTACGATACCCAGGTCTGTTACTCTACGATACCCAGGTCTGTTACACTACGATACCCAGGTCTGTTACTCTACGATACCCAGGTCTGTTACACTACGATACCCAGGTCTGTTACTCTACGATACCCACGTCTGTTACACTACGATACCCAGGTCTGTTACTCTACGATACCCAGGTCTGTTACACTACGATACCCAGGTCTGTTACTCTACGATACCCAGGTCTGTTACACTACGATACCCACGTCTGTTACTCTACGATACCCACGTCTGTTACACTACGATACCCAGGTCTGTTACTCTACGATACCCACGTCTGTTACACTACGATACCCACGTCTGTTACTCTACGATACCCACGTCTGTTACACTACGATACCCACGTCTGTTACTCTACGATACCCACGTCTGTTACATCTACGATACCCAGGTCTGTTACTCTACGATACCCAGTCTGTTACACTACGATACCCAGGTCTGTTACTACTACGATACCCAGTCTGTTACACTACGATACCCAGGTCTGTTACCTACGATACCCAGTCTGTTACCTACGATACCCAGGTCTGTTATACGAACAGTCGTAAACGATACCCACGTCTGTTACACTACGATACCCAGTCTGTTACTCTACGATACCCAGGTCTGTTACACTACGATACCCAGTCTGTTACCTACGATACCCAGGTCTGTTACACTACGATACCCACGTCTGTTACTCTACGATACCCAGGTCGTTACACTACGATACCCAGGTCTGTTACCTACGATACCCAGGTCTGTTACACTACGATACCACGTCTGTTACTCTACGATACCCAGTCTGTTACACTACGATACCCACGTCTGTATTACTACTGCGTATACGATACCCACGTCTGTTACACTACGATACCCACGTCTGTTACACTACGATACCCACGTCTGTTACTCTACGATACCCACGTCTGTTCATCTCCTCACTCTTACCCGCCAGTCTCTCACCCGCTTACGTCTGTTACACTACGATACCCAGTCTGTTATCTACTAGTCACCATACCCACCAGTCTGTTAACTACATACCACGTCTGTCCTACGATACCCACGTCTGTTACTCTACGATACCCACGTCTGTTACCTACGATACCCAGTCTGTTACACTACGATACCCAGTCTGTTACCTACGATACCCAGTCTGTTACTCTACGATACCCACGTCTGTTACTCTACGATACCCACGTCTGTTACACTACGATACCCAGGTCTGTTACACTACGATACCCACGTCTGTTACTCTACGATACCCAGGTCTGTTACACTACGATACCCAGGTCTGTTACCTACGATACCCAGGTCTGTTACACTACGATACCCACGTCTGTTACACTACGATACCCACGTCTGTTACTCTACGATACCACGTCTGTTACACTACGATACCCACGTCTGTTACACTACGATACCTAGGTCTGTTACTCTACGATACCACGTCTGTTACTCTACGATACCCAGGTCTGTTACACTACGATACCCACGTCTGTTACACTACGATACCTAGGTCTGTTACTCTACGATACCACGTCTGTTACTCTACGATACCCAGGTCTGTTACACTACGATACCCACGTCTGTTACACTACGATACCTAGGTCTGTTACACTACGATTCCCAGGTCTGTTACACTACGATACCCACGTGTGTTACACTGCGTTATATATGATAGCTCCGTTATATGTTGAGTCTTAAGACACCTGAATGATATTGATCTGTTATAATAGAACGAGGGAAAGAAAATGGTGCGAGGGAAAGAAAATGGTACGAGGGAAAGAAAATGGTGCGAGGGAAAGAAAATGGCACGAGGGGAAGAAAAAGGAACGAAGGATAGTAAAACGGTGCGAAGGAAAGAAAATGGTAGTCTAGTTCTATACTGATATAGTGGAGGGGATTCAAATGAAGTGGTGATAACTGTATGGGAGTGTGTCTGCGCATGCGCGTCCGGCTGACGTAATGTACTGGGATGACAAGCGTCCCACGATGAAGGTGTGTGGGTATCCCATGACGTCACCGGGACCTGTATGGTGAACAGGTCCCGGGACCAGGTTTGGGACACCAGTGACCAGGTCACGTGATGGTGAGGGAGTCATTCATCATCTGCTATATCAACCTCCCTCCCCCCCCAGGTGGCTTGTCATCCCCAGCCTCCTCACCATCCCCCCAGCCTCCTCACCATCCCCCCAGCCTCCTCACCATCCCCCAGCCTTCTCACCATCCCTCAGCTCCTCACATCCCCCCAGCCTCTCACATCCCCCAGCCTCCTCACCATCCCTCAGCTTCCTCACCATCCCCCCCAGCCTCCTCACCATCCCCCAGCCTCCTCACCATCCCTCAGCTTCCTCACCATCCCCCCAGCCTCCTCACCATCCCCCAGCCTCCTCACCATCCCTCAGCCTCCTCACCATCCCCCAGCCTCTCCTCACCATCCCCTCAGCCTCCTCACCATCCCCAGCCTTCCTCACCATCCCCCCAGCTCCTCACCATCACCCAGCCTCCTCACCATCCCCAGCTTCCTCACCATCCCCCCAGCCTCTTCACCATCCCCCAGCCTCCTCACCATCCCCCAGCCTTCTCACCATCCCCCAGCTTCCTCACCATCCCCCCAGCCTCCTCACCATCCCCCAGCCTCCTCACCATCCCCCAGCCTCCTCACCATCCCCCAGCCTCCTCACCATCTCCTTAGCCTTCTCACCATCCCCCAGCCTCCTCACCATCCCCCAGCCTCCTCACCATCCCCCAGCCTCCTCACCATCCCCCAGCCTCCTCACCATGCCCCAGCCTCCTCACCATCCCCCAGCCTCCTCACCATCCCCCAGCCTCCTCACCATCCCCCAGCCTCCTCACCATCCCCAGCCTCCTCACCATCCCCCAGCCTCCTCACCATCCCCCAGCCTCCTCACCATCCCCCCAGCCTCCTCACCATCCCCAGCCTCCTCACCATCCCCCAGCCTCCTCACCATCCCCCAGCCTCCTCACCATCCCCCAGCCTCCTCACCATCCCCCAGCCTCCTCACCATCCCCCAGCCTCCTCACCATCCCCCAGCCTCCTCACCATCCCCCAGCCTCCTGACCATCCCCCCAGCCTCCTCACCATCCCCCCAGCCTCCTCACCATCCCCCTAGCCTTCTCACCATCCCCAAGCCTCCTCACCATCCCCCAGCCTCCTCACCATCCCCCAGCCTTCTCACCATCCCCCAGCTTCCTCACCATCCTTCAGCCTCCTCACCATCCCCCAGCCTCCTCACCATCCCCCACCTCCTCACCATCCCCCCTCCCCAGGCCCTCCTTACCATCCCCCAGCCTTCCTCACCATCCCCCAAGACCTCCTCACCATCCCCCAGCCTCCTCACCATCCCCCAGCCTCCTCACCATCCCCCAGCCTCCTCCACCATCCCCCAGCCTCCTCACATCCCCCCAGCCTCCTCACCATCCCCCAGCCTTCCTCACCATCCCCAGGCCTCCTCACCATCCCCCAGCCCTCCTCACCCTCCCCTAGCCTCCTCAACATCCCCTAGCCTCCTCACCATCCCCCAGCCTCTCACATCCCTCAGCCTCTCACCATCCCCCAGCCTTCCTCACCATCCCCAGCCTCCTCAGCCATCTCCCCCAGCCTTCTCACCATCCCCCAGCTTCCTCACATCCTCAGCCTCCTCACCATCCCCCAGCCTCCTCACCATCCCCCAGCCTCCTCACCATCCTCCCAGCCCTCCTCACCATCCCCCAGCCTCTCACCATCCCCCAGCCTCCTCACCATCCCCCCAGCCTCCTCACCATCCCCAGCCTCCTCACCATCCCCCCAGCCTCCTCACCATCCCCTAGCCATCTCACCATCCCCCAAGCCTCCTCACCATCCCCCAGCCGTCCTCACCATCCCCCAGCCTCCTCACCATCCCCCAGCCTCCTCACCATCCCCCAGCCTCCTCACCATCCCCCAGCCTCCCTTGGTCTGATCCTTTAACATCATCTGTCGCGTACGTCTGTCTGTCTCCAACCCCCCCCCGTGCCCCTCCCCTATGCGCCCCCCCCCCCCTCTGTTTCCGCCCGTCTCGTTGCCACCCAGCTGGTCCCTCCACACCTAGTACACCTGCACGTGACTTCCCTCCACCTCACCTTCCCTCCCGAGCCCTCCTCATCTTCCTGTCCCTCCTCATCTTCCCTCTTCCTGTCCCTTCTCATCTTCCCGTCCCTTCTCATCTTACCGTCCCTCCTCATCTTCCCGCTTCCCGTCCCTTCTCATATTCCCGTCCCTCCTCATTTTCCCGTCCCTAATCATCTTCCCGTCCCTTCCCATCTTCCTATCCCTCCTCGTCTTCCCATCCCTCCTCGTCTTCCCGTCCCTCCTCATCTTCCCGTCCCTCCTCATTTTCCCCTCCCTCCTCATTTTCCCGTCCTTCCTCATCGTCCCGTCCCTCCCCATCTTCCCTTCCCTCCTCATCTTCCCGTCCCTTCTCATCTTCCCATCCCTCCTCGTCTTCCCGTCCCTCCTCATCTTCCCGTCCCTCCTCATTTTCCCGTCCCTCCCCATCTTCCCGTCCTTCCTCATCGTCCCGTCCCCAATCATCTTCCCGTCCTTCCTCATCGTCCCGTCCCTAATCATCTTCCCGTCCCTTCCCATCTTCCCATCCCTCCTCGTCTTCCCATCCCTACTCAGCTTCTCGTCCCTCCTCGTCTTCCCGTCCCTCCCCATCTTCCCGTCCCTCTCCATCTTCTCGTCCCTTCTCATCTTCCCGTCCCTCCTCGTCTTCCCGTCCCTCCCCATCTTCCCGTCCCTCCTCGTCTTCCCGTCCCTCCTCATCCTCCCGTCCCTCCCCATCTTCCAGTCCCTTCTCATCTTCCCGTCCCTCCCCATCTTCCTGTCCCTTCTCATCTTCCCGTCCCTCCTCATTTTCCCGTCCCTCCTCATCTTCCCGTCCCTCCTCGTCTTCCCGTCCCTCCCCATCTCCCCGTCCCTCCTCATCTTCCCGTCCCTCCCCATCTTCCCGTCCCTCCTCATCCTCCCGTCCCTCCCCATCTTCCCGTCCCTCCTCGTCTTCCCGTCCCTCCCCATCTTCCCGTCCCTCCTCGTCTTCCCGTCCCTCCCCATCTTCCCGTCCCTCTTCATCTTCCCGTCCCTCCTCATCTTCCCGTCCCTCCTCATCCTCCCGTCCCTCCTCATCTTCCCGTCCCTCCTCATCTTCCTGTCCCTCCTCATCCTCCCGTCCCTCCCCATCTTCCCGTCCCTCTTCATCCTCCCGTCCCTCCCCATCTTCCCGTCCCTCGTCATCTTCCCGTCCCTCGTCATCTTCCCATCCCTCCTCATCTACCCGTCCCTCCTCATCTACCCGTCCCTCCTCATCCTCCCGTCCCTCCCCATCTTGCCGTCCCTCCTCATCTTCCCGTCCCTCCTCATCTTCCCATCCCTCCTCATCTACCCGTCCCTCCTCATCCTCCCGTCCCTCCCCATCTTGCCGTCCCTCCTCATCTTCCCGTCCCTCCTCATCTTCCCGTCCCTCCTCATCCTCCCGTCCCTCCTCATCTTCCCGTCCCTCCTCGTCTTCCCGTCCCTCTCCATCCTCCCGTCCCTCCTCATTCTCCCGTCCCTCCTCATATTCCCGTCCCTCCTCATCCTCCCGTCCCTCCCCATCTTCCCGTCCCTCCCCATCTTGCCGTCCCTCCTCATCTTCCCGTCCCTCCCCATCCTCCCGCCCCTCCTCATCTTCCCGTCCCTCCTCATCTTCCCATCCCTCCTCATCTACCCGTCCCTCCTCATCCTCCCGTCCCTCCCCATCTTCCCGTCCCTCCTCGTCTTCCCGTCCCTCCTCATCCTCCCGTCCCTCCCCATCTTCCCGTCCCTCCCCATCTTCCCGTCCCTCCCCATCTTGCCGTCCCTCCTCATCCTCCCATCCCTCCCCATCTTCCCGTCCCTCCTCATCTTCCCGTCCCTCCCCATCTTCCCGTCCCTCCCCATCTTCCCGTCCCTCCTCATCCTCCCGTCCCTCCCCATCTTCCCGTCCCTCCTCATCCTCCCGTCCCTCCTCATCTTCCCGTCCCTCCTCATCCTCCCGTCCCTCCTCATCCTCCCGTCCCTCCTCATCCTCCCGTCCCTCCCCATCTTGCCGTCCCTCCTCATCTTCCCGTCCCTTCCCATCCTCCCGTCCCTCCTCATCTTCCCGTCCCTCCTCATCTTCCCATCCCTCCTCATCTACCCGTCCCTCCTCATCCTCCCGTCCCTCCCCATCTTCCCGTCCCTCCTCGTCTTCCCGTCCCTCCTCATCCTCCCGTCCCTCCCCATCTTGCCGTCCCTCCCCATCTTCCCGTCCCTCCCCATCTTGCCGTCCCTCCTCATCCTCCCATCCCTCCCCATCTTCCCGTCCCTCCTCATCTTCCCGTCCCTCCCCATCTTCCCGTCCCTCCCCATCTTCCCGTCCCTCCTCATCCTCCCGTCCCTCCTCATCTTCCCGTCCCTCCTCATCCTCCCGTCCCTCCTCATCCTCCCGTCCCTCCTCATCTTCCCGTCCCTCCTCATCCTCCCGTCCCTCCCCATCTTCCCGTCACTTCTCGTCTTCCCGCCCCTCCCCATCTTCCCGTCCCTCCTCATCCTCCCGCCCCTCCTCATCCTCCCGTCCCTTCCCATCTTCCCGTCCCTCCCCATCTTCCCGCCCCTCCTCATCTTCCCATCCCTCCTCGTCTTCCCGTCCCTCCCCATCCTCCCGCCCCCTGTACCTCAGCTGGCTGTGCCCATTTTTCCTTCGCTTTCCTACCACATCTCCATCCCTCACACCTCCACCACACCTTGCACGGGCCAACACCCCAGCCTCCCCCCCCCCCTCCCTCCCCCAGCAAGGTGTGTGTGTGTGTGTGTGTGTGTGTGTGTGTGTGTGTGTGTGTGTGTGTGGCACACCCGGGCCGGAAATGAGGTACATGATGGGGTTGTTGCTGTGTGTGTGTGTGTGTGTGTGTGTGTGTGTGTGTGTGTGTCTGTGTGTGTGTGTGTGTGTGTGTGTGTGTGTGTGTGTGTGTGTGTGTGTTGCATCCTAATTATACGTCTCCTACCTGCCCGTTGTACCAGCACAGTAACCTCTCTACCACACTTGGCCTTCTCACCACCACAGTCTCTCTCTCCACTACCACAATCTCGTCACCACCACAATCTCTCCACTACCACAATCTCGTCACCACCAGAATCTCTCCACTACCACAATCTCTCCACTACCACAATCTCTTCATCGTAGTAGCCTCACTACCACAATCTGTTCACGACCAAATTTCCTCACAACCACAATCTGTTCACATTTCACAGTATCCTCACTACCACAATCTGTTCACTACCACAATATCCTCACTACCACAATTTGTACAATACCACAATGTCCTCCCAACCACAATCTGTTCATTTATCACGGTATCCTCACTACCACAATCTGTTCACTACCACAATATCCTCACAACCACAATTTGTACACTACCACAATGTCCTCACAACCACAATCTGTTCACTTATCACGGTATCCTCACTACCACAATCTGTTCACTACCACAATATCCTCACAACCACAATTTGTACACTACCACAATGTCCTCACAACCACAATCTGTTCACTTATCACGGTATCCTCACTACCACAATCTGTTCACTACCACAATATCCTCACAACCACAATTTGTACACTACCACAATGTCCTCACAACCACAATCTGTTCACTTATCACGGTATCCTCACTACCACAATCTGTTCACTACCACAATATCCTCACAACCACAATTTGTTCACTACCACAATGTCCTCACAACCACAATCTGTTCACTACCACAATATCCTCACTACCACAATCTGTTCACTACCACAATTTCCTCACAACCACAATCTGTTCACTACCACAATCTGTTCACTACCACAATATCCTCACAACCACAATTCGTTCACTGCCACAATAACCTCACCATGGTCTGCCACTGGGCATGTTCCCAGTGCAGTTCCTCCTCGCTACTTGGTAAACATGCTACTGTCTTGGCGTCCTAGCTACATCATCTCCTTGCATATCAACTGACTGTTATATTTCTCTCTTGTGTCTCCCCTGATGATGTGATTATTACACGAAAGTGCACTTGAGAACTTATCGTGTTTCATTTTCCCCGAGGACTCAGAGGAATATATATATATATATATATATATATATATATATATATATATATATATATATATATATATATATATATATATATATATTTATTTATTTATTTATTTATTTATTTATTTATTCATATATATTAGATGTATTGATGACCCGTTACACTAACATGTAGTAATTATCTGCATTACTCAGGACTCACTTATATTACTTACGTGTATTTCCCAAAGGTGCAGAGTGATATTCCGGATAAGCGATCAGTGTTCAGGTCCCACAGGTATAAAGCAATATTCCGGATAAGCGATCAGTGTTCAGTTCCCACAGGTATAAAGCAATATTCCGGATAAGCGATCAGTGTTCAGTTCCCACAGGTATAAAGCAATATTCCGGATAAGCGATCAGTGTTCAGTTCCCACAGGTACAAAGCAGTATTCCGGATAAGCGATCAGAGTTCAGTTCCCACAGGTATAAAGCAATATTCCGGATAAGCGATCAGTGTTCAGGGTAAACAACAGTTCTTGGAAATATTCCTCAACCGGTAAATATTCCTCATTTTGATTACTTGTGGAAAGACACGATCCTTGATCACGACGCTACGACCCTTGAACACGACGGTACGACCCTTGAACACGACGTTATGACCCTTGAACACGACGTGCGACCCTTGAACACGACGTTACGATCCTTGATCACGACGCTACGACTTCTTGAACACGGCGTTACGACTCTTGAACACGACGTTATGACCCTTGAACACGACGTGCGACCCTTGAACACGACGTTACGATCCTTGATCACGACGCTACGACTTCTTGAACACGGCGTTACGACTCTTGAACACGACGTTATGACCCTTGAACACGACGTGCGACCCTTGAACACGACGTTACGATCCTTGATCACGACGCTACGACTTCTTGAACACGGCGTTACGACTCTTGAACACGACGTTATGACCCTTGAACACGACGTGCGACCCTTGAACACGACGTTACGACCCTTGAACACGACGTGCTACCCTTGAACACGGCGTTACGATCCTTGAACACGACGGTACAACCCTTGAACACGACGTTACGACCCTTGAACACGACGTTACGACCCTTGAACACGACGTTACGACCCTTGAACACGACGTGCTACCCTTGAACACGGCGTTACGATCCTTGAACACGACGGTACAACCCTTGAACACGGCGTTACGACCCTTGAACACGACGTTACGACCCTTGAATACGACGTTACGACCCTTGAACACGACGTGCTACCCTTGAACACGGCGTTACGATCCTTGAACACGACGGTACAACCCTTGAACACGGCGTTACGACCCTTGAACACGACGTTACGACCCTTGAATACGACGTTACGACCCTTGAACACGACGTGCTACCCTTGAACACAGCGTTACGATTCTTGAACACGACAGTACGACCCTTGAACACGACGGTACGACCCTTGAACACGACGGTACGACCCTTGAACACGACGTTGCGACCCTTGAACACGACGTGCGACCCTTGAACACGACGCTACGACCCTTGAACACGACGTTGCGACCCTTGAACACGACGTGCGACCCTTGAACACGACGGTACGACCCTTGAGCACGACGGTACGACCCCAGAGCACAACGGGAGACACACACACACACACACACACACACACACACACAAAGAAGACACCAGTTAATTCATTCTCCTAACACATTGTGACTGGCCATGAGACCCGCTGTGAACTTTTGAATTCCAGGAAGATCAAACACTGGGATGACATCAAGACCCGACTATCCTAGGAAAGGAATGGGTGGGTGGGTGGTGGGGGGGGATGTTGTTGTTGTTGTGGGGGGGGGAGGTGTCTACGTCATACCCCCCCGGGGGAGGGGTGCCGCCCCCAGCTGCCCGTGATGGAGTTTCTAAATCAAAATCTAAATCTGTGGAAAAGTTTTGACTCACTGCATAGCTCGCTCTCTCTCTCTCTCTCTCTCTCTCTCTCTCTCTCTCTCTCTCTCTCTCTCTCTCTCTCTCTCTCTCTCTCTCTCTCTCTCTCACTCTCTCTCTCTCTCTCTCTCTCTCTCTCCCGTTATCTCTCTCTCTCTCTCTCTCTCTCTCTCTCTCTCTCTCTCTCGTTATCTCTCTCATGCTCTCTCTCTCTCTCTCTCTCTCTCTCTCTCTCTCTCTCTCTCTCTCTCTCCCGTTATCTCTCTCATTATCTCTCTCTCTCTCTCTCTCTCTCTCTCTCTCTCTCTCTCTCTCTCTCTCTCTCTCTCTCTCTCCAGTGGCAGTAATGATAAACCTAGAATCTTGATATCTAGAGAGAGAGAGAGAGAGAGAGAGAGAGAGAGAGAGAGAGAGAGAGAACCTAACAGGTATGTATCTTTATCAGTCTCTCG
Source organism: Panulirus ornatus (assembly GCF_036320965.1). NCBI lineage: Eukaryota > Metazoa > Arthropoda > Malacostraca > Decapoda > Palinuridae > Panulirus > Panulirus ornatus. The sequence continues at coordinate 101,962,912 of NC_092225.1, read as the reverse complement.
CTGAAAGCCGGACGAGCGGTGGTCTATATGTGTCTAACTAACCGGGTCGTCAACACTAGGTGTGGTGGGTCGCCCACCACAGCGACAGGAAACGTAGCTTTACGACGTTTTGCAAACGTTTGAGAAGGAACGGTGGGTGGCCGGGGGAGGAGGGGAGAGGGGGGGAGACCTGAAAAATAAACAGTTATTCACTTCAGCTGATGAACGTTTTCTGTCACAACACCCACCCCCCACCCCTACCACCCTCATCTCTCCAAACGTTTGTGATCGACCTGGTAATCTACACACCACAGCGGCAGGAAACGTATCTTTACGACGTTTTGCAAACGTTTGAGGAGGAACAGTGGGGGAGGGCGAGGGGGTGGGGGGAGCTGAAAAATAAACAAACAATTCACCTCGGTTCATGAACGTTTTCTGTCCCCCCCCCCCCCCGCCCGTTCCCCATGCCCCTCGCCTCCTTCTGGAATCTCTCCAAACGTTTGATGGACCATATGTTCTGCGCAGGTCACGGCCACGTACGTCTGTGGTCGTGGTGATTCAAGGGCAGCCCGTGTAGAGGTGATTAGACACTGCCTAATTGGTCCCCCATCAGATTAGCTTTCTCGGACAAAAGTTTTGACACACATACACACATACACACTAACGTGTGTGTGTGTGTGTGTGTGTGTGTGTTTATGTAATTGCTTCAGGACCCGTCTTCCAGGACTTCCTGCAGCTCCAAGGCTGCGCTTCTTCCAGCAGCAGGGAGTATATGGACTCTTGTGGAGTGAGGAGTTCGTCGAAGGGATTTTGGTCCCTGTCGTCAACCCCTGGTGATACAGCCTCTCGCTGAAGGTGACTTTTCACACACGGTGCAACTGCGAGAACCAGTGAGAAGTCTTGATCAAGGGTGTAAGTCTTGTGTGCGAGTAGGAAGAGAGGAGAGTGAATGGTTCCAAGTGAAGGTCGGTCTATGGCAGGGGTGCGTGATGTCCCCATGGTTGCTCAGTTTGTTTATGGATAGGGTGGTTAGGGAAGTAAATGCGAGAGTGTGGGAGAGAGGGGCAAGTATGCTGTCTTTTGGGAATGAGGGGGCCGGGGAAGTGAGTCAGTTGTTCGCCGATGATACAGCTCTGGTGGCTGATTCGAGTGAGAAACTGTAGAAGTTGGTGACTAAGTTTGGTAAAGTGTGTGAAAAAAGAAAGTTGATAGTAAATGTGAATAAGGGCAAGGTTATTAGGTTCAGTAACGTTGAGGAACAATTTGATTGGGATGTAAGTTTGAATGGAGAAAAATCGGAGGAAGAGAAGTGTTTTAGATATCTGGGAGTGGACTTAGCAGCGGATGGAACCATGGAAGCGGAAGTGGGTCAAAGGATGGATGATGGGGCTGGGGTGTAAGGACCTTTGAGCGATGAAGAATGTGTGGATGGCGAGAGCATTATCTCAGAGAGCAAAAAATGGGTATGTTTGAAGGAATAGTGGTTCCAACAATGTTATGTGGTTGCAAGGCGTGGGCTATAGATAAGGTTGTGCGGAGGAGGGTGGATGTGTTGGAAATGAAATGTTTGAGGATAATATGTGATGTGAGGTGGTTTGATCGAGTAGATAATGAAATGATAAGAAAGATGTGTGGTAATGAAAAGAGTGTGGTTGAGAGAGCAGAAGAGGGTGTGTTAAAATGGTTTAGACACATGGAAAGAGTGAGTGAGGAAAGATTGACAAAGAGGATATATGTGTCAGAGATGGAGGCAACAGGAACAAATCGGAGATGGCATGATGGAGTGAAATAGGTGTTGAGCGATCGAAGCATAAACATGTATGAGTGTGAAAGGCGTGCACGGGATAGAGTGAATTGGAACGATGTGGTATACCGGGGTCGACGTGCTCTCAGTGGATTGAACCAGGGCATGTGAAGCGTCTGGGGTAAACCATGGAAAGGTTTGAGGGGCCTGGATGTGGATAGGGAGCTGTTGTTTCGGCGTATCACACATGACAGCTAGAGACTGAGTGTGAACGGATGTGGCCTTTTTCTGTTTGTTCAAGGCGCTGCCTCGCTGGCGCGAGAAGGGGCAATCATATATATGTGTGTGTATATATATATATATATATATATATATATATATATATATATATATATATATATATATATATATATTTACTATTCACCATTTCCCGCGTTAGCGAGGTAACGTTAAGAACAGAGGACTGAGCCTTTGAGGGCATATCCTCACTTGGCCACCTTCTCTATTCCTTCTTTTGGAAAATTAAAAACGAGAGGGGAGGATTTCCAGCCCCCTGCTCCCTCCCCTTTTAGTCGCCTTCTACGACATACAGGGAATACGTGGGAAGTATTCTTTCTTCCCAATCCCCAGGGATAATATATATATATATATATATATATATATATATATATATATATATATATATATATATATATATATATATATATATATATATATATAACCTCTTGTGATTTGTAGTGACGATAACTACACCTATAAATCATACTTGCAAGATCATAAAGTAAATAGTACGTTCTGGAAAGATTGTAACACCGTTTCGAGACAGACCCCTCCACACCCACGAGTTTCCCCCCCAAGCAGAAAACGAGATGTCGGCGTCTCAACTGTGTACCGTGCGCGGAATAACAATGGAACTCTGTAGCTCTATTGCTGCAACCACTCTCTCTCTCTCTCTCTCTCTCTCTCTCTCTCTCTCTCTCTCTCTCTCTCTCTCTCTCTCTCTCTCTCTAATGACGCTTTCCTCCCCCCCCAAAGATGTATTAGAATTGGGATCTGGATTCTCGAAAGAATGGAATTCAAGCATTAGATGTGTTTTTCTTTTGTTGTTTTGCGAAGCGTTTTCGAACTGAAGGATCTTCAAGTTTGGGGTTTCGGAACGCCATGACGTCACCAGTGACAGTGACGTCACTCGAGATCGTGTAAACACAGCCAACATTTCTATATATTGACTCATTTTGTGGATTTTGTTTTCTCGTGACCCTCAGGTTCGTGTAAGTCTTCCATGAATATATATATATATATATATATATATATATATATATATATATATATATATATATATATATATATACATATTTTTTTTTTTTTTTTTTTTTTTTATACTTTGTCGCTGTCTCCCGCGTTTGCGAGGTAGCGCAAGGAAACAGACGAAAGAAATGGCCCCCCCCCCCATACACATGTACATACACACGTCCACACACGCAAATATACATACCTACACAGCCTTCCATGGTTTACCCCAGACGCTTCACATGCCTTGCTTCAATCCACTGACAGCACGTCAACCCCTGTATACCACATGACTCCAATTCACTCTATTTCTTGCCCTCCTTTCACCCTCCTGCATGTTCAGGCCCCGATCACACAAAATCCTTTTCACTCCATCTTTCCACCTCCAATTTGGTCTCCCTCTTCTCCTCGTTCCCTCCACCTCCGACACATATATCCTCTTGGTCAACCTCTCCTCACTCATTCTCTCCATGTGCCCAAACCATTTCAAAACACCCTCTTCTGCTCTCTCAACCACGCTCTTTTTATTTCCACACATCTCTCTTACCCTTACGTTACTTACTCGATCAAACCACCTCACACCACACATTGTCCTCAAACATCTCATTTCCAGCACATCCATCCTCCTGCGCACATCTCTATCCATAGCCCACGCCTCGCAACCATACAACATTGTTGGAACCACTATTCCCTCAAACATACCCATTTTTGCTTTCCGAGATAATGTTCTCGACTTCCACACATTTTTCAAGGCTCCCAAAATTTTCGCCCCCTCCCCCACCCTATGATCCACTTCCGCTTCCATGGTTCCATCCGCTGACAGATCCACTCCCAGATATCTAAAACACTTCACTTCCTCCAGTTTTTCTCCATTCAAACTCACCTCCCAATTGACTTGACCCTCACCCCTACTGTACCTAATAACCTTGCTCTTATTCACATTTACTCTCAACTTTCTTCTTCCACACACTTTACCAAACTCAGTCACCAGCTTCTGCAGTTTCTCACATGAATCAGCCACCAGCGCTGTATCATCAGCGAACAACAACTGACTCACTTCCCAAGCTCTCTCATCCCCAACAGACTTCATACTTGCCCCTCTTTCCAGGACTCTTGCATTTACCTCCCTTACAACCCCATCCATAAACAAATTAAACAACCATGGAGACATCACACACCCCTGCCGCAAACCTACATTCACTGAGAACCAATCACTTTCCTCTCTTCCTACACGTACACATGCCTTACATCCTCGATAAAAACTTTTCACTGCTTCTAACAACTTGCCTCCCACACCATATATTCTTAATACCTTCCACAGAGCATCTCTATCAACTCTATCATATGCCTTCTCCAGATCCATAAATGCTACATACAAATCCATTTGCTTTTCTAAGTATTTCTCACATACATTCTTCAAAGCAAACACCTGATCCACACATCCTCTACCACTTCTGAAACCGCACTGCTCTTCCCCAATCTGATGCTCTGTACATGCCTTCACCCTCTCAATCAATACCCTCCCATATAATTTACCAGGAATACTCAACAAACTTATACCTCTGTAATTTGAGCACTCACTCTTATCCCCTTTGCCTTTGTACAATGGCACTATGCACGCATTCCGCCAATCCTCAGGCACCTCACCATGAGTCATACATACATTAAATAACCTTAATCTATATATATATATAATCTATATATATATATAATCTATATATATATATATATATATATATATATAGATTTAGATTTTCTTTTAAGATTTTACGACTTAAGAATTAAAAAAAAATAGAATAAGAAATGGTCGTCTGGGGTTGGATTGAACAGATAATTATACCAAGTTTGTTTCCATATGTATAGGACAGAGAAGCCTTATCAAGGGGTATCTCTGTGAACGCAAATTTGGAAACAACTTCGGTTTATTCCTTTTTAGAAGTTATTTGCGCAAACAGACTCTGATGATGTGATTATTACACGAAAGTGCACTTGGGAACTTATGATAATGTTTCATTTTCCCCGTGGACTCATAGGAATATTCTTGATCACGCGCAAAATTGTGATCCTTTCCAATGTATATATATATATATATATATATATATATATATATATATATATATATATATATATATACTTAGAAAAGCAAATGGATTTGTATGTAGCATTTATGGATCTGGAGAAGGCATATGATAGAGTTGATAGAGATGCTCTGTTGAAGGTATTAAGAATATATGGTGTGGGAGGCAAGTTGTTAGAGGCAGTGAAAAGTTTTTATCGAGGATGTAAGGCATGTGTACGTGTAGGAAGAGAGGAAAGTGATTGGTTCTCAGTGAATGTAGGTTTGCGGCAGGGGTGTGTGATGTCTCCATGTTTGTTTAATTTGTTTATGGATGGCGTTGTTAGGGAGGTGAATGCAAGAGTTTTGGAAAGAGGGGCAAGTATGAAGTCTGTTGGGGATGAGAGAGCTTGGGAAGTGAGTCAGTTGTTGTTCGCTGATGATGCAACGCTGGTGGCTGATTCATGTGAGAAACTGCAGAAGCTGGTGACTGAGTTTGGTAAAGTGTGTGAAAGAAGAAAGTTAAGAGTAAATGTGAATAAGAGCAAGGTTTTTAGGTACAGTAGGGTTGAGGGTCAAGTCAATTGGGAGGTGAGTTTGAATGGAGAAAAACTGGAGGAAGTGAAGTGTTTTAGATATCTGGGAGTGGATCTGGCAGCGGATGGAACCATGGAAGCGGAAGTGGGTCATAGGGTGGGGGAGGGGGCGAAAATTCTGGGAGCCTTGAAGAATGTGTGGAAGTCGAGAACATTATCTCGGAAAGCAAAAATGGGTATGTTTGAAGGAATAGTGGTTCCAACAATGTTGTATGGTTGCGAGGCGTGGGCTATGGATAGAGTTGTGCGCAGGAGGATGGATGTGCTGGAAATGAGATGCTTGAGGACAATGTGTGGTGTGAGGTGGTTTGATCGAGTAAGTAACGTAAGGGTAAGAGAGATGTGTGGAAATAAAAAGAGCGTGGTTGAGAGAGCAGAAGATGGTGTTTTGAAATGGTTTGGGCACATGGAGAGAATGAGTGAGGAAAGATTGACCAAGAGGATATATGTGTCGGAGGTGGAGGGAACGAGGAGAAGAGGGAGACCAAATTGGAGGTGGAAAGATGGAGTGAAAAAGATTTTGTGTGATCGGGGCCTGAACATGCAGGAGGGTGAAAGGAGGGCAAGGAATAGAGTGAATTGGAGCGATGTGGTATACCGGGGTTGACGTGCTGTCAGTGGATTGAATCAAGGCATGTGAAGCGTCTGGGGTAAACCATGGAAAGCTGTGTAGGTATGTATATTTGCGTGTGTGGACGTATGTATATACATGTGTATGGGGGTGGGTTGGGCCATTTCTTTCGTCTGTTTCCTTGCGCTACCTCGCAAACGCGGGAGACAGCAAAAAAAAAAAAAGAAAAAAAAAGAAAAAAAAAAAAAATATATATATATATATATATATATATATATATATATATATATATATATATATATATATATATATATATATATATATATACCTTTGATACATCTCAAAACTCACATAACGATCTAAATCACCCATTACCCTACATGACCCTACATGACCCATTATGACCCTACATGACCCTTCATGACCCTACATGACCCTTCATGACCCTACATGACTCTACATGACTCTACATGACCCTACATGACTTTTCGTGACCCTACATGACCTTACATGACCCTTCATGATCCTACATGACTCTACATGACTCTACATGACCCTTCATGATCCTACATGACCATCCATGACCCTACATGACCTTTCGTGACCCTACATGACCTTACATGACCCTTCATGACCCTACATGACCCTTCATGACCCTACATGACCCTACATGACAACGTTCGGGTTCTTCACTGGGCAGATTAATGATCTATTTCGTTGTAGATCAATACATTGTACAGTCTGGGTCCGGATAATCAGTACCCCGACAGCTATCGCATCGCGTCCCAATAAAGCGATTCCACCCTATCACGATCGCCGACCTGGGCTGGGTCGGCGATCGTCTCCGTCGTAACCACTAACATGGGTCAAAGGTCACATGAGGGGTCACAGCCTTAACCACCCCCCTTCCCCCCCCCCCCTCCTCCTCCCATACATACGTATTCACTTCACCTTCATTGTTATACATGATAACTCGCTCGTGTTTGCTGCAGTATTATTATTCTCACGTGTGTGTAGATCTCCCTTACTATTATAACTATCGCTCGTACTGGTATTTAGATACACTAATGTAGCGTTATTCAGCACAGAGGTAGATTTCACACACACACACACACACACACACACACACACACACAGAGCCAGTCCCCCTGGTCTGTCCTCCATTTCTTGGACGTGTCCAGACATTTGACTCATCTTCTGGACTCGCTAGGGAGGAGAATCAAACAGGCTTCCACAGTGTGATGATAAGAAAAAAAAAAAAAGAGTGGCTGACACTGGTTTTACTCCACACCGATAACATACGAAGTTATCTGGAAATCATGTGTTCGAATCCCCCCCCCCCCTATCTCTCAGCGCACACCCCCCCCCACCCCCCAGCAGACACACCTGTTCAGTGTTATATACCCCCCTCACCCCCTCACCCCCCCTCACCCCCCTCACCCCCCGCACCCCCCCTCACCTCACCAGGAGAGGGAGAGATGGAGGCGAGAGGGTGGAAGGATAGAGGAAAACAAAAGGCTCGGGGGTATCGGGGCCTTAACATTTTTAGGGGGATAGAATGATGTGCATTAAGAGAAATGATTTTATCGATGTGATAGATAGGGGGCGACGTGTTGTCATTATCGAAGTGGTATATAGGGGGCGACGTGTTGTCGGTATCGAAGTGGTATATAGGGGGCGACGTGTTGTCATTATCGAAGTGGTATATAGGGGGCGACGTGTTGTCATTATCGAAGTGGTATGTATGGGGCGACGTGTTGTCAGAGGGCTGAAGCAGGGCATGTGGAGTGGTCAAGGTGAACACGGAGGAGCAGTGTGTAGGGCTTGGTTGTGGACGCTAAGCTCTGGTTTAGGTACATTATTCATGCCAGATGGAATTTGGGTGTGTGCAGACGACGCCATTGCTCGTCCCTTCCTTACGCTATCTTGCCAAAACGGAAAGGACAATTATATATATATATATATATATATATATATATATATATATATATATATATATTTTTTTTTTTTTTTTGCTTTGTCGCTGTCTCCCGCGTCTGCGAGGTAGCGCAAGGAAACAGACGAAAGAAATGGCCCAACCCACCCCCATACACATGTATATACATACACGTCCACACACACATATACATACCTATACATTTCAACGTATACATATATATACATACACAAGCATATATATATATATTTATATATATATATATATATATATATATATATATATTTTTTTTTTTTTTTTTTTTTTTTTTTTTTTTATACTTTGTCGCTGTCTCCCGCGTTTGCGAGGTAGCGCAAGGAAACAGACGAAAGAAATGGCCCAACCCCCCCCCCCCCATACACATGTACATACACACGTCCAGACACGCAAATATACATACCTACACAGCTTTCCATGGTTTACCCCAGACGCTTCACATGCCTTGCTTCAATCCACTGACAGCACGTCAACCCCTGTATACCACATGACTCCAATTCACTCTATTTCTTGCCCTCCGTTCACCCTCCTGCATGTTCAGGCCCCGATCACACAAAATCTTTTTCACTCCATCTTTCCACCTCCAATTTGGTCTCCCTCTTCTCCTCGTTCCCTCCACCTCCGACACATATATCCTCTTGGTCAATCTCTCCTCACTCATTCTCTCCATGTGCCCAAACCATTTCAAAACACCCTCTTCTGCTCTCTCGACCACGCTCTTTTTATTTCCACACATCTCTCTTACCCTTACGTTACTTACTCGATCAAACCACCTCACACCACACATTGTCCTCAAACATCTCATTTCCAGCACATCCATCCTCCTGCGCACATCTCTATCCATAGCCCACGCCTCGCAACCATACAGCATTGTTGGAACCACTATTCCCTCAAACATACCCATTTTTGCTTTCCGAGATAATGTTCTCGGCTTCCACACATTTTTCAAGGCTCCCAAAATTTTCGCCCCCTCCCCCACCCTATGATCCACTTCCGCTTCCATGGTTCCATCCGCTGACAGATCCACTCCCAGATATCTAAAACACTTCACTTCCTCCAGTTTTTCTCCATTCAAACTCACCTCCCAATTGACTTGACCCTCACCCCTACTGTACCTAATAACCTTGCTCTTATTCACATTTACTCTCAACTTTCTTCTTCCACACACTTTACCAAACTCAGTCACCAGCTTCTGCAGTTTCTCACATGAATCAGCCACCAGCGCTGTATCATCAGCGAACAACAATTGACTCACTTCCCAAGCTCTCTCATCCCCAACAGACTTCATACTTGCCCCTCTTTCCAGGACTCTTGCATTTACCTCCTTTACAACCCCATCCATAAACAAATTAAACAACCATGGAGACATCACACACCCCTGCCGCAAACCTACATTCACTGAGAACCAATCACTTTCCTCTCTTCCTACACGTACACATGCCTTACATCCTCGATAAAAACTTTTCACTGCTTCTAACAACTTGCCTCCCACACCATATATTCTTAATACCTTCCACAGAGCATCTCTATCAACTCTATCATATGCCTTCTCCAGATCCATAAATGCTACATACAAATCCATTTGCTTTTCTAAGTATTTCTCACATACATTCTTCAAAGCAAACACCTGATCCACACATCCTCTACCACTTCTGAAACCGCACTGCTCTTCCCCAATCTGATGCTCTGTACATGCCTTCACCCTCTCAATCAATACCCTCCCATATAATTTACCAGGAATACTCAACAAACTTATACCTCTGTAATTTGAGCACTCACTCTTATCCCCTTTGCCTTTGTACAATGGCACTATGCACGCATTCCGCCAATCCTCAGGCACCTCACCATGAGTCATACATACATTAAATAACCTTACCAACCAGTCAACAATACAGTCACCCCCTTTCTTAATAAATTCCACTGCAATACCATCCAAACCTGCTGCCTTGCCGGCTTTCATCTTCCGCAAAGCTTTTACTACCTCTTCTCTGTTTACCAAATCATTTTCCCTAACCCTCTCACTTTGCACACCACCTCGACCAAAACACCCTATATCTGCCACTCTGTCATCAGACACATTCAACAAACCTTCAAAATACTCATTCCATCTCCTTCTCACATCACCGCTACTTGTTATCACCTCCCCATTTACGCCCTTCACTGAAGCTCCCATTTGCTCCCTTGTCTTACGCACCCTATTTACCTCCTTCCAGAACATCTTTTTATTCTCCCTAAAATTTACTGATAGTCTCTCACCCCAACTCTCATTTGCCCTTTTTTTCACCTCTTGCACCTTTCTCTTGACCTCCTGTCTCTTTCTTTTATACTTCTCCCACTCAATTGCATTTTTTCCCTGCAAAAATCGTCCAAATGCCTCTCTCTTCTCTTTCACTAATACTCTTACTTCTTCATCCCACCACTCACTACCCTTTCTAAACAGCCCACCTCCCACTCTTCTCATGCCACAAGCATCTTTTGCGCAATCCATCACTGATTCCCTAAATACATCCCATTCCTCCCCGACTCCCCTTACTTCCATTGTTCTCACCTTTTTCCATTCTGTACACAGTCTCTCCTGGTACTTCCCCACACAGGTCTCCTTCCCAAGCTCACTTACTCTCACCACCTTCTTCACCCCAACATTCACTCCTCTTTTCTGAAAACCCATACTAATCTTCACCTTAGCCTCCACAAGATAATGATCAGACATCCCTCCAGTTGCACCTCTCAGCACATTAACATCCAAAAGTCTCTCTTTCGCACGCCTGTCAATTAACACGTAATCCAATAACGCTCTCTGGCCATCTCTCCTACTTACATAAGTATACTTATGTATATCTCGCTTTTTAAACCAGGTATTCCCAATCATCAGTCCTTTTTCAGCACATAAATCTACAAGCTCTTCACCATTTCCATTTACAACACTGAACACCCCATGCATACCAATTATTCCCTCAACTGCCACATTACTCACCTTTGCATTCAAATCACCCATCACTATAACCCGGTCTCGTGCATCAAAACCGCTAACACACTCATTTAGCTATCCCTGGGGATAGGGGAGAAAGAATACTTCCCACGTATTCCCTGCGTGTCGTAGAAGGCGACTAAAAGGGGAGGGAGCGGGTGGCTGGAAATCCTCCCCTTTCTTGTTTTTTTTTAATTTTCTAAAAGAAGGAACAGAGAAGTGGGTCAGGTGAGGATATTCCCTCTAAGGCCCAGTTCTCTGTTCTTAACGCTACCTCGCTAACGCGGGAAATGGCAAATAGTATGAAAAAAAAAAAGAAAAAAAAAGAAAAAAAATATATATATATATATATATATTCATACTTGCTGCCTTTATTCATTCCCGTCGCCACCACGCCACACATGAAATGACACCCCCCTCCCCCCGCATGTGCGCGAGGTAGCGCTAGGAAAAGACAACAAAGGCCACATTCGTTCACACTCAGTCTCTATCTGTCATGTATAATGCGGAAGGAAGTTCAAGTT
>NC_092225.1:101946212-101948712 GCF_036320965.1 Panulirus ornatus | reverse complement strand
GGAGGGTGGTGGTACCTGGTGACCTGGATGGTGGGTACCTGGTGACCTGGGGGGTGCTGGTACCTGGTGACCTGGAGGGTGCTGGTACCTGGTGACCTGGATGGTGGGTACCTGGTGACCTGGAGGGTGCTGGTACCTGGTGACCTGGAGGGTGCTGGTACATGGTGACCTGGAGGGTGGTGGTACCTGGTGACCTGGATGGTGGGTACCTGGTGACCTGGGGGGTGCTGGTACCTGGTGACCTGGAGGGTGCTGGTACCTGGTGACCTGGAGGGTGCTGGTACCTGGTGACCTGGAGGGTGGTGGTACCTGGTGACCTGGAGGGTGCTGGTACCTGGTGATCTGGAGGATGGTGGGTACCTGGTGACCTGGAGGGTGCTGGGTACCTGGTGACCTGGAGGGCGCTGGTACCTGGTGATCTGGAGGGTGGTGGGTACCTGGTGACCTGGAGGGTGCTGGTACCTGGTGACCTGGATGGTGGGTACCTGGTGACCTGGAGGGTGCTGGTACCTGGTGACCTGGAGGGTGCTGGTACCTGGTGACCTGGAGGGTGCTGGTACCTGGTGACCTGGAGGGTGTTGGTACCTGGTGACCTGGAGGGTGCTGGTACCTGGTGACCTGGAGGGTGGTGGTACCTGGTGACCTGGAGGATGGTGGTACCTGGTGACCTGGAGGGTGGTGGTACCTGGTGACCTGGAGGGTGCTGGTACCTGGTGACCTGGAGGGTGCTGGTACCTGGTGACCTGGAGGGTGGTGGTACCTGGTGACCTGGAGGGTGCTGGTACCTGGTGACCTGGAGGGTCATGGTTCAGTCTGGGAGGTATGGATGGGTCGTGTTGTGTGATGTTTACGGAAGCACCAGCTTATCTTGCCTCGTCAGACTTAACGACGTGTGAGGGATTAACGACGTGTGAGGGATTAACGACGTGTGAGGGATTAACGACGTGTGAGGGATTAACGACGTGTGGGGGATTAACGACGTGTGAAGGATTAACGACGTGTGAGGGATTAACGACGTCTGAAGGATTAACGACGTGTGAGGGATTAACGACGTGTGAGGGATTAACGACGTGTGGGGGATTAACGACGTGTGAGGGATGAACGACGTGTGAAGGATGAACGACGTGTGAGGGATGAACGACGTCTGAAGGATTAACGACGTGTGAGGGATTAACGACGTGTGAGGGATTAACGACGTCTGAAGGATGAACGACGTGTGAAGGATGAACGACGTGTGAGGGATTAACGACGTGTGGGGGATTAACGACGTGTGAAGGATGAACGACGTCTGAAGGATTAACGACGTGTGAGGGAGTAACGACGTGTGAGGGATTAACGACGTGTGAAGGATTAACGACGTCTGAAGGATTAACGACGTGTGGGGGATTAACGACGTCTGAAGGATGAACGACGTCTGAAGGATGAACGACGTGTGAGGGATTAACGACGTGTGAAGGATTAACGACGTGTGGGGGATTAACGACGTGTGAGGGATTAACGGTGTGTGAGGGATTAATGACATGTAAGGGATTAACGACGTGTGGGGGATTAACGACGTGTGAGGGATTAACGACATGTGAAGGATTAACGACGTGTGAGGGATTAACGACATGTGAGGGATTAACGAAGTGTGAGGGATTAACAGTCAGGGATTAACAGTCTACTCTCACCCCAACCAGGAAAGACAAACCCCCCCTCCAGTTTCTACGTCTGTTGGAGGTACAGGAAAACCTAACCTAACCTAACCTAACCTAACCTAACCTAACCTAACCTAACCTAACCTAACCTACCTAACCTAACCTAACCTAACCTAACCTAACCTAACCTACCTACCTAACCTAACCTAACCTAACCTAACCTAACCTACCTAACCTAACCTAACCTAACCTAACCTAACCTACCTAACCTAACCTAACCTAACCTACCTACCTAACCTAACCTAACCTAACCTAACCTACCTAACCTAACCTAACCTAACCTAACCTAACCTATTTTAACCAGAGAGATTAACACTGGTACGTCAAGTTCTTGCCAAGTGTCCACAGTTGACCACAAGCTAGACGTCAAGCGAAAAATATTATACATTCTCTGTTGTGGTACGATCGCTAGACATCCCACATACGCGTGAGGTTCTGTGAGTGGCTGGCTGGCTGCCCACCTGGCTGGCTGGTCGGCTGCCCACCTGGCTGGCTGGTCGGCTGCCCACCTGGCTGGCTGGTCGGCTGCCCACCTGGCTGGCCACCTGGCTGGCTGGCTGGCTGGCTGGCTGGCTGGCTTCCTGGTCGGCTGGCTGGCTGGCTGGCTGGTCGGCTGGCTGGCTGGTCGGCTGGCTTCCTGGCTGGCTGGCTGGCTGGCTGGCTTCCTGGTCTGGTCGGCTGGCTGGCTGGCTGGCTGGCTGGTCGGCTGGCTGGCTGGTCGGCTGGCTGGCTGGCTTCCTGGTCTGGTCGGCTGGCTGGCTGGTCGGCTGGCTGGCTGGCTGGCAATTGAATTTCTCCTAAAC
>NC_092225.1:101898712-101941212 GCF_036320965.1 Panulirus ornatus | reverse complement strand
GCACCCACCCACACCCTCTCCTCCTCCTCCTCCCACACACACACACACACACACACACACACACACACACACACACACACACACACACATACATACACACACACACACACACACACACACACACACACACACACACACACACACGCATACATACACACACACACACATACACACACACACACACTGATGGCTCAAATTGGACTCTTGACTTGGATCAGGTGGTACACGAGAAGTGGCCTCTCTCTCTCTCTCTCTCTCTCTCTCTCTCTCTCTCTCTCTCTCTCTCTCATCTACCACCAAAACTCGTTCGAGATGGATGTAATTCGATACATTCTTTTGGTATGATAATGATGGATGTATTGTGAGTAGAATGACTGAGGACATGGTTGATGCAGGGAGCGAACTTAGATTTAGAAAGTTGTATGACAGTGGAGAATGTTCAAGAGATGTGGCCCCACGAGTGTACAACTCCCTCCCCGTACAGTACAAGAGATGTGACCCCACGAGTGTACAACTCCCTCCCCGTACAGTACAAGAGATGTGACCCCACGAGTGTACAACTCCCTCCCCGTACAGTACAAGAGATGTGGCCCCACGAGTGTACAACTCCCTCCCCGTACAGTACAAGAGATGGGGGCCCACGAGTGTACAACTCCCTCCCCGTACAGTACAAGAGATGGGGCCGCACGAGTGTAGAACTCCCTCCCCGTACAGTACAAGAGATGGGGCCCCACGAGTGTACAACTCCCTCCCCGTACAGTACAAGAGATGGGGCCCCACGAGTGTAGAACTCCCTCCCCGTACAGTACAAGAG
This sequence comes from Panulirus ornatus, assembly GCF_036320965.1. NCBI lineage: Eukaryota > Metazoa > Arthropoda > Malacostraca > Decapoda > Palinuridae > Panulirus > Panulirus ornatus. The sequence goes on along the minus strand of NC_092225.1, from coordinate 101,940,398 downwards.
ATGGGGCCCCACGAGTGTAGAACTCCCTCCCCGTACAGTACAAGAGATGGGGCCCCACGAGTGTAGAACTCCCTCCCCGTACAGTACAAGAGATGGGGCCCCACGAGTGTAGAACTCCCTCCCCGTACAGTACAAGAGATGGGGCCCCACGAGTGTAGAACTCCCTCCCCGTACAGTACAAGAGATGGGGCCCCACGAGTGTAGAACTCCCTCCCCGTACAGTACAAGAGATGGGGCCCCACGAGTGTAGAACTACCTCCCCGTACAGTACAAGAGATGGGGCCGCACGAGTGTACAACTCCCTCCCCGTACAGTACAAGAGATGGGATCCCACGAGTGTACAACTCCCTCCCTGTACAGTACAAGAGATGGGGCCCCACGAGTGTAGAACTCCCTCCCCGTACAGTACAAGAGATGGGGCCCCACGAGTGTACAACTCCCTCCCCGTACAGTACAAGAGATGGGACCCCACGAGTGTACAACTCCCTCCCCGTACAGTACAAGAGATGGGGCCCCACGAGTGTACAACTCCCTCCCCGTACAGTACAAGAGATGGGGCCCCACGAGTGTACAACTCCCTCCCCGTACAGTACAAGAGATGGGACCCCACGAGTGTACAACTCCCTCCCCGTACAGTACAAGAGATGGGGCCCCAAGAGTGTACAACTCCCTCCCCGTACAGTACAAGAGATGGGGCCCCACGAGTGTACAACTCCCTCCCCGTACAGTACAAGAGATGGGATCCCACGAGTGTACAACTCCCTCCCCGTACAGTACAAGAGATGGGATCCCACGAGTGTACAACTCCCTCCCCGTACAGTACAAGAGATGGGATCCCACGAGTGTACAACTCCCTCCCCGTACAGTACAAGAGATGGGGCCCCACGAGTGTACAACTCCCTCCCCGTACAGTACAAGAGATGGGGCCCCACGAGTGTACAACTCCCTCCCCGTACAGTACAAGAGATGGGGCCCCACGAGAGTAGAACTCCCTCCCCGTACAGTACAAGAGATGGGGCCCCACGAGTGTACAACTCCCTCCCCGTACAGTACAAGAGATGGGGCCCCGCGAGTGTACAACTCCCTCCCCGTACAGTACAACAAGCCTCTTATTTCTTTATCCTTTTCATTATGATTAGCGACACAAGCGTTCAGTATTCCTATATTGAAGGTTCTCCTGCCTCACATTGAACGCGTTTATTTATTTATTCTATTTATTTTATTTATTTATTTATTTATTTATCTCTAAATAAAAGGTGTAGACGGTGATAAGTGTGTCATGTAATTTCGTGTTGAATTGCTTGGACTGTACTGCGAAGATGACGTCACTAATTGGACAATTAAGTAAATCAACATTCCAAAACATTTGATATATACATATATTTTTTTTTTCGAACCATTCGCCATTTCCCGCATTAGCAAGGTAGCGCCAAGAACAGAGGACCGGGCCTCTGAGGGAACATCCTCACCTGGCCCCCTTCTCTGTTCCTTCCTTTGGAAAATTAAAAAAAAAAACAAGAGGGGAGGATTTCCAGCCCCCCGCTCCCTCCCCTTTTAGTCGCCTTCTACGACACGCAGGGAATACGTGGGAAGTATTCTTTCTCCCCTATCCCCAGGGATAATATATATATATATATGTATATATATATATATATATATATATATATATATATATATATATATATATATATATATATATATATATATATATTCCTATGAGTCCACGGGGAAAATGAAACACGATAAGTTCCCAAGTGCACTTTCGTGTAATAATCACATCATCAGGGGAGACACAAGAGAGAAATATAACAGTCAGTTGATATACATCGAAAAGGCGTAGCTAGGACGCGTAAACATGTGATATATATATAGGGGATTCATGAAATAAAAATCCTGTAGACATTTTGTATGGGCGAAAATGATAAGATAAACGCATAGCAATATAATTTTAAGTCAGTAACCTCAAGATGAAAGAATTACTTTAAGAATTACTTAGGGAATTACTTAGAGAATTACTTAGAAGCTCTCATCCTGGGTCATATAGTAAGAGTGTATGTGGTCTTGAAATTATCCCGAATATCTTAAGAAAAGTAATGAGATTTTGTTTATTTATTTTATTTTTTTGTTCTGTTGATGGTTTTATAACTGGTGGTTGATGGCAATAATGTCCCCATCAGCTGGTTGGTCAATCTTCCATAGTTGCCGACAGTCACTAGATTTAACATTAGTGAATTAAAGACAGATTATGACGGTGAATTCATGCAAAGAACGCGTGTTAAAGCCTCCCACTTGCCAGAACTGACCAGTTTCTTCATTTGTGATATCTGTCATGAGAGGAAATCCACATCTCATGACCTGCTTGTGGCTTAGCAGGTTGTTGCTACGTAGCCGGTGCAAGTATCCTCCATGAGTGGCCTCCAGATGTGATTATCCTCCATGAGTGGCCTCCTGATGTAATTATCCTCCACGAGTGGCCCCCTTGGTGCAAGTATCCTCCATGTGTGGCCCCGTGGTGCAGGTATCATGCATAATTGGCCCCCGACCTGGTGTAAGTGTCCTCCCTGAGTGGTCCTCGGGGTGTACGTTTATCATCCTCCCTGAGTGGCCCGTCCCGTGGAGGAATGCAGGCTGACGTAATCATGCTCTCTGAATGGCCGATGTAAACATCACTTGTGAATGGCCGTTATGACGGGGGTGGGGGGGGGGGGTGTCCCCGACGGTCATACAGACAGACAGACAGACAGAGAGACAGACAGACAGAGAGACAGACAGACAGACAGACAGAGAGACAGACAGACAGAGAGACAGACAGACAGACAGACAGAGAGACAGACAGACAGACCCCTGTCTTATCAGCAGACAGACACCATCCTTATCATTATCGTGATAATAGAGATTTCCACAGATAACACATCACGGAATAATGCCAAGTTTGACCCAGCGTTTTATCATGACAAGTTTTGATAAACAAAAAACGTGTTCCCGTCGTCCTGAAAATAATTCCCGAACTGTTTTTAGGATTGTATTTGAGATGAAATCCTCGTTTCATCCACTTGCATGTAGGGAGGCGTTCCTTGGAAGCTGGCTTACTCACCCCTGGCAAGCGCCACGGAGAGCGTAAGGTCGGGCGAGGTGTCGCCACTTGTATAGTCGTGTGTGTGTGTGTGTGTGTGTCACTCAAGCATACCCTGACCTTTTGCCTCAGTACACCTCAATGCTTATAAATAGATGTTTTGTAAGACATTAGTCATGGCTGCTTATATACACTCACTCGCACATCTTTTTTATCATTATTATTTATTTATTTTTATCATGGACGTGTCAGCTGAATCTCTTCACCGTATTTTTGGAATGATTCATTCAATTATTGGCAAGATTAATGGCCCTGAACTGGTTTATTTAGTTATTTTTATTTTTGATCATGTGTTTATTATGGGACGTAGATGCTCATTTGACCAGACATCCACTGAAGGCGATGGAGGTTTGAGACTCTCATTTGACCTGCGCGATGATCGAAGCGAAGGTTCTTCTTGTTTGATTTTCGCAAAACAAATATAAGATATACTTGATTTCCTTCTGGTTCAAAAAGAAGAAAAATACGAAGATTTTTTTGCTCGAGAACGAATGGTCTCCGAGCTGAACCAGGAGAGAAATAGGGTGTATTTCTATATGATGTCTGAGGGTAGAGAAATACATTTGATTTTTACGCATTTTATTATTTCTTGAGCCAGTGTTCGTTGCCTTTGATTAAGCTGTATCATCGTCAGAGAGAGAGAGAGAGAGAGAGAGAGAGAGAGAGAGAGAGAGAGAGAGAGAGAGAGAGAGAGAGTATAGGGTCGGCGAGGACCTTCCTGTAGCAGAGGAGCCCAGTTTAACCTGCTCCTGCGTGGAGCGCAGTCTTTCCACCTTCCGGAGATCCCGTGAAAGGGTTCACAGGTCGCATGAATGTATTCTGAAATAACAACTAAAAATTATAACTTGTACATACAACAGTTGTTGAAACGATCAGCAACGATGAAGAATGTTACTTGGTTCTTATAGTCTTTTGGCCTAATCACTCGCCAGAGTCGTTAAGTCGTCATTGTTAAGCTCTAAGCATTATAGGTAGATTAACCCAAGACCATGTACTTGGTAACCACACAGACGCATCTCTTCTGTTCAATAACGTGAAACCCAGTGAAGCAGACGCGCGTGGCGTCACTCAAAAAAAAAAAATAGTCGAGAGATAGAGATTAATGTAAAAAAAATATTTATGTTATTAATATAAAAAGATTTTGATATATATGAGACGTCAATTAGTTTTGAGATTTTTCCTTAAAAGAAACAAATGAATTAGGTGGATGAGAAGAGTGGGTAAATGAGTTATGTGGATGAGGAGAGTGGGTAAAGGGTCGAGAAGTGAGTACGATTACCAAGAGGGGTTACCTCATACTTGTCTTCCCAGAGATGCGTTGGCGTTCCTCGAGGCAACACATCATCATCATCATCATCACTAGATCCTCAAGACGACTCTCCTAGTATTTCCGGCTGCACTAGGATGTTCCCACGGGAACACGGAGCTCTCTTGTTAGAGAGGAATATCTGTATTTTATTTTTTTTCTCGTCTCGTGTTCCAGAAGTAGAATTACATGTTTACGGAAGAATATCTTTATATGAACGTAGTTCTTCTTGGTAAGGTCTGTGCCGTCATGTACAGTGTGACATATTGAAAAGAAAAGGAAAAAAAATGCCACTGAAAAAGATTTTTGTAAAAAGGATTTAAGGGGAAAAAATTATAGCGAAAGAAGGAAATGTAATTCAAAATGGAAGGATGTCAATGTTAAACAGAAAACAAGACGACATAATTGTAATTGGTTGCCTGTGTTCTTTATAGGCGGCTGTTGACATGTTAGTGTTATGAGTTATGAACAACCATGATGTATGTGTTGTGGTACTGAAGGGTTATGATCTATAACTTATTAACGCCGTACTCCTGTATGTGCAGAGTTTCAAGAACACTTGTTAGGAGAGATATTATGGGAGGACTTTTAATGCGTTTTATTATTATTATTATTATTATTATTATTATTATTATTATTATTATTATTATTAATATTAATGTTATTATTTTATTATTATTATTATTATTATTATAATTATTATTATTATTAATGTTATTATTTTATTAGTTATTATTATTATTATTATCATTATTATTATTATTATTATTATTATTATTATTATTATTAATATTATTATTATTATTATTATTATTATTATTATTATTGAGTCATTACGTTCTGAGAACGTAATGAGATGTTTGAGGACAATGTGTGGTGTGAGGTGGTTTGATCGAGTGAGTAACGTAAGGGTAAGAGAGATGTGTGGAAATAAAAAGAGCGTGGTTGAGAGAGCAGAAGAGGGTGTTTTGAAGTGGTTTGGGCACATGGAGAGGATGAGTGAGGAAAGATTGACCAAGAGGATATATGTGTCGGAGGTGGAGGGAGCAAGAAGAAGAGGGAGACCAAATTGGAGGTGGAAAGATGGAGTGAGAAAGATTTTGTGTGATCGGGGCCTGAACATGCAGGAGGGTGAAAGGAGGGCAAGGAATAGAGTGAATTGGAGCGATGTGGTATACCGGGGTTGACGTGCTGTCAGTGGATTGAATCAAGGCATGTGAAGCGTCTGGGGTAAACCATGGAAAGCTGTGTAGGTATGTATATTTGCGTGTGTGGACGTGTGTATATACATGTGTATGGGGGGGGGGGGTTGGGCCATTTCTTTCGTCTGTTTCCTTGCGCTACCTCGCAAACGCGGGAGACAGCGACAAAGTATAAAAAAAAAAAAATATATATATATATATATATATATATATATATATATATATATATATGTATATATATATACACATAATCGTTGTTCCTTTCATCAGCGAGACAGCGCCAGGACACAGACGAAGAATGGCCCATCCACTCATATACACAAATATACAAAGAAATGCCCACATACGCACATAAACATAGATATACATATCAACATATACACATATACATACACATACGCAGACATTACATACATACACATGAATATATTCATACGTGTTCGCCTTCATCCAAAACCGACGTTACCTCGCCCCACACGAAAATACCCTCGTTACCTCCTGCTTCAGCGAGGTAGCACCAGGAAAACAGACAACAAAGGCCACATTCGTTCACACTCAGTCTCTAGCTGTCATGTATAATGCACCGAAACCACAGCTCCCTTTCCACATTCAAGCCCCACAAAACTTTCCATGGTTTACCCCAGACGCTTCACATGCCTTGATTCAATCCACTGACAGCACGTCAACCCCGGTATACCACATCGCTCCAATTCACTCTATTCCTTGCCCTCCTTTCACCCTCCTGCATGTTCAGGCCCCGATCACACAAAATCTTTCTCACTCCATCTTTCCACCTCCAATTTGGTCTCCCTCTTCTTCTTGCTCCCTCCACCTCCGACACATATATCCTCTTGGTCAATCTTTCCTCACTCATCCTCTCCATGTGCCCAAACCACTTCAAAACACCCTCTTCTGCTCTCTCAACCACGCTCTTTTTATTTCCACACATCTCTCTTACCCTTACGTTACTCACTCGATCAAACCACCTCACACCACACATTGTCCTCAAACATCTCATTTCCAGCACATCCATCCTCCTGCGCACAACTCTATCCATAGCCCACGCCTCGCAACCATACAACATTGTTGGAACCACTATTCCTTCAAACATACCCATTTTTGCTTTCCGAGATAATGTTCTCGACTTCCACACATTCTTCAAGGCCCCCAGAATTTTCGCCCCCCTCCCCCACCCTATGATCCACTTCCGCTTCCATGGTTCCATCCGCTGCCAGATCCACTCCCAGATATCTAAAACACTTCACTTCCTCCAGTTTTTCTCCATTCAAACTCACCTCCCAATTGACTTGACCCTCAACCCTACTGTACCTAATAACCTTGCTCTTATTCACATTTACTCTTAACTTTCTTCTTCCACACACTTTACCAAACTCAGTCACCAGCTTCTGCAGTTTCTCACATGAATCAGCCACCAGCGCTGTATCATCAGCGAACAACAACTGACTCACTTCCCCAGCTCTCTCATCCCCAACAGACTTCATACTTGCCCCTCTTTCCAAAACTCTTGCATTTACCTCCCTAACAACCCCATCCATAAACAAATTAAACAACCATGGAGACATCACACACCCCTGCCGCAAACCTACATTCACTGAGAACCAATCACTTTCCTCTCTTCCTGCACGTACACATGCCTTACATCCTCGATAAAAACTTTTCACTGCTTCTAACAACTTTCGTCCCACACCATATATTCTTAATACCTTCCACAGAGCATCTCTATCAACTCTATCATATGCCTTCTCCAGATCCATAAATGCTACATACAAATCCATTTGCTTTTCTAAGTATTTCTCACACACATTCTTCAAAGCAAACACCTGATCCACACATCCTCTACCACTTCTGAAACCACACTTCTCTTCCCCAATCTGATGCTCTGTACATGCCTTCACCCTCTCAATCAATACCTCCCATATAATTTACCAGGAATACTCAACAAACTTATACCTCTGTAATTTGAGCACTCACTCTTATCCCCTTTGCCTTTGTACAATGGCACTATGCACGCATTCCGCCAATCCTCAGGCACCTCACCATGAGTCATACATACATTAAATAACCTTACCAACCAGTCAACAATACAGTCACCCCTTTTTTAATAAATTCCACTGCAATACCATCCAAACCTGCTGCCTTGCCGGCTTTCATCTTCCGCAAAGCTTTCACTACCTCTTCTCTGTTTACCAAATCATTTTCCCCAACCCCCTCACTTTGCGAGAGAGAGAGAGAGAGAGGAGAGAGAGAGAGAGAGAGAGAGAGAGAAGAGAGAGACTATAAGGTCGTCGAGGACCTTCCTGTAGCAGAGGAGCCCACTTTAACCTGCTCCTGCGTGGAGCGCAGTCTTTCCACCTTCCGGAGATCCCGTGAAAGGGTTCACAGGTCGCATGAATGTATTCTGAAATAACAACTAAAAATTATAACTTGTACATACAACAGTTGTTGAAACGATCAGCAACGATGAAGAATGTTACTTGGTTGTTATAGTCTTTTGGCCTAATCACTCGCCAGAGTCGTTAAGTCGTCATTGTTAAGCTCTAAGCATTATAGGTAGATTGACCCAAGACCATGTACTTGGTAACCACACAGACGCATCTCTTCTGTTCAATAACGTGAAACCCATTGAGGCAGACGCGCGTGGCGTCACTCAAAAAAAAAAATAGTCGAGAGATAGAGATTAATGTAAAAAAAATATTTATGTTATTAATATAGAAAAGATTTTGATATATATGAGACGTCAATTAGTTTTGAGATTTTTCCTTAAAAGAAACAAATGAATTAGGTGGATGAGAAGAGTGGGTAAATGAGTTATGTGGATGAGGAGAGTGGGTAAAGGGTCGAGAAGTGAGTACGATTACCAAGAGGGGTTACCTCATACTTGTCTTCCCAGAGATGCGTTGGCGTTCCTCGAGGCAACACATCATCATCATCATCATCATCACTAGATCCTCAAGACGACTCTCCTAGTATTTCCGGCTGCACTAGGATGTTCCCACGGGAACACGGAGCTCTCTTGTCAGAGAGGAATATCTGTATTTTATTTTTTTTCTCGTCTCGTGTTCCAGAAGTAGAATTACATGTTTACGGAAGAATATCTTTATATGAACGTAGTTCTTCTTGGTAAGGTCTGTGCCGTCATGTACAGTGTGACATATTGAAAAGAAAAGGAAAAAAAATGCCACTGAAAAAGATTTTTGTAAAAAGGATTTAAGGGGAAAAAATTATAGCGAAAGAAGGAAAATGTAATTCAAAATGGAAGGATGTCACTGTTAAACAGAAAACAAGACGACATAATTGTAATTGGTTGCCTGTGTTCTTTATAGGCGGCTGTTGACATGTTAGTGTTATGAGTTATGAACAACCATGATGTATGTGTTGTGGTACTGAAGGGTTATAATCTATAACTTATTAACGCCGTACTCCTGTATGTGCAGAGTTTCAAGAACACTTGTTAGGAGAGATATTATGGGAGGACTTTTAATGCGTTTTATTATTATTATTATTATTATTATTATTATTATTATTATTAATATTAATGTTATTATTTTATTATTATTATTATTATTATGATTATTATTATTATTAATGTTATTATTTTATTATTGTTATTATTATTATTATTATCATTATTATTATTATTATTATTATTATTATTATTATTATTATTATTATTATTATTATTATTGAGTCATTACGTTCTGAGAACTTCACCCTCACAGTACTTTATTTTTTTACACTAATTCATTTCAAGTGTGGTTGATGAGAACAGATGAACAGAACAGAAGAGGGTGTTTTGAAATGGTATGGACATTTGGAGAGAATGAGTGAGGAAAGATTGACCAAGAGGATATATGTGTCAGAGGTGGAGGGAACGAGGAGAAGCGGGAGACCAAATTGGAGGTGGAAAGATGGAGTGAAAAAGGTTTTGAGCGATCGGGGCCTGAACATACAGCTCTAGTGGCTGATTCGTGTGAGAAACTACAGAGATTGGTGACAGAGTTTGGTAAAGTGTGTGAAAGAAGAAAGTTGAGAGTAAATGTGAATAAGAGCAAGGTTATTAGGTACAGTAGGGTTGAGGGTCAAGTCAATTGGGAGGTAAGTTTGAATGGAGAAAAACTGGAGGAAGTAAAGTGTTTTAGATATCTGGGAGTGGATCTGGCAGCGGATGGAACCATGGAAGCGGAAGTGGATCATAGGGTGGGGTAGGGGGCGAAGGTTCAGGAAGCGATGAAAACTGTGTGGAAGGCCAGAACATTATCTCAGAGAGCAAAAATGGGTATGTTTGAAAGAATAGTGGTTCCAACAATGTTATATGGTTGCGAGGCGTGGGCTCTAGATAAGGTAGTACGAAGGAGGGTGGATGTGTTGGAAATGAGATGTTTAAGGACAATATGTGGTGTGAGGTGGTTTGAACGAGTAAGTAATGAAAGGGTAAGAGAGACGTGTGGTAATAAAAAGAGTGTGATTGAGAGAGCAGAAGAGGGTGTTTTGAAATGGTTTGGTCACATGGAGAGAGTGAGTGAGGAAAGATTGACAGAGACGATATATGTGTCAAGGTGGAGGAAACAAAGAGAAGCAAGCGACTAAATTGAAGGTGGAAGGATGGAGTGAAAAAGATTTTGAGCGATTGGGGCCTGATCATGCAGGAGGGTGGGAGGCGTGCAAGGAATAGAGTGAATTGGAACGATGTGGTGTAACGGGGTCGACATGCTGTCAGTGGACTGAACCCGGGCATGTGAAGTGTCTGGGGGTAAACCATGGAAAGTTTTGTGGGGCTTGGATGTGGAAAGGGAGCTGTGGTTTCGGTGCATTATTACATGACAGCTAGAGACTGAGTGTGAACGAATGTGGCCTTTGTTGTCTGTTTTCCTGGTGCTACCTCGCTGAAGCAGGGGGTAACGAGGGTATTTTCGTGTGGGGCGAGGTAACGACGGTTTTGGATGAAGGCGAACACGTATGAATATATTCATGTGTATGTATGTAATGTCTGCGTATGTGTATGTATATGTGTATATGTTGATATGTATATCTATGTTTATGTGCGTATGTGGGCATTTATGTGTATATTTGTGTATATGAGTGGATGGGCCATTCTTTGTCTGTGTCCTGGCGCTGTCTCGCTAATAAAAGGAACAACGATTAAGTATATATATATATATATATATATATATATATATATATATATATATATATATATATTGTCGAGATATAGCTTTAGTTTTAGCTTTTGAAGTGGAAATTAGTTAACTCCATTTGTCTCCCTCGAACCACTGATGGAAATGTAGCAGTGTACGGAGGTGCTGGTGGGCGCTGTGAAACCCCACTGGAGGAGGAGAGGTCCTGCCTCTTGTTGGCATGTGTCCACGGTGCGTGTGCTGGAGAGAGAGAGAGAGAGAGAGAGAGAATCCTGCATCTGATTAACCTCTGCCGTGTACTCTGGGTGTTCCCTGATGGTACTGCTGGGGTACCACACACACACACACACACATATGTATGTATGTATACCTACATACATCCACCCTCCGCCTGGCCCCCGATTTGGTACGGTGGGTTGTGTCATCATATCTCCCTTCCTCCCTCGCTCCCTCGCTCCCTCCCTCGCTGGCTGCCTGGCGGTGGTGTTCCCTCGCCAGCGATGAGGACGAAATCACAAAAGGGGAGAACGTTTAGCGTAAACCATCCGCGAAGAGGGATATCACACACACACACACACACACACACACACACACACACACACACACACACACACACACGCAGGAGGGAATCGTGAGGAGGCCACGTTATGGGGTCGTTCCTCCACCAGGTGTGAGGGGCAGGTACGATGATTGAAAAAAAAAAAAAAAGAAAATAGAAAAAAAAAGAAATGAAGTATCTTCCGTGTGGGTTCGATGCATTACGGAACTGATCACCCCAGTCGTGTTCGCTCACTGGGGTTGGGTAAGTCTGGGTGCGAGGCGAATTTCCAAATGATTAACGACATCCCAACTTGTTCAGTCATTTCCAACGAGATGTATCATTCGTATAACTGACAGGAAATATGTGATGGGAAATGACCAGAATCATCGCTGGCAATCGATAGGTCGCAGTGTCATAAGAAGAGGGGATGTCAGCGTGAGGCCAGAGCAATGGACATTTCGCATACTCCTTCGTCCGTGGCGTCATATTGTTTCACTCAAAATGTGGCAAGATTCTTTCTTTCCTCTCTCTCTCTCTCTCTCTCTCTCTCTCTCTCTCTCTCTCTCTCTCTCTCTCTCTCTCTCTCTCTCTCTCTCTCTCTCTCTCGTACCGTGTGTCCGCTATGAGGTCATATACCACAATCACCTCTTGAGGCATCCACAGATCCAGGGATCGAAGTCGTGTCCTCAAGACATCAGAGTTCCCTCACTTCCCAACACAGCAAGATGCACTAGGCTGGCCAAGCACTTCATTCCAGAGAGGTGGGAGAAAGATATATCAAGTCGCTGAAAGTTAATCTGTATCGATGTGCTTCATGATCAGTCCATATGAAAGTCCTCAAGCTGTTCATCCATACCAAGAGTCGTAAAGTAATTTTGCTAGTTCGTAGTTAAGGCTCCGAGGTCTTAAAGTACTTGTTCAATCCACGTTGGAATGTTTGAAATGTGGATACGTGACACGGTGCTACGACGCCATTACTCATTCCTGTAGTAAGACATCTTCGGAGAGCAGTTGTTGAGAAGAGACAAAGACACTGTGATTAGCGAGATACAAGGTTGGTCCAGGTGTCGACACTGACCCCTCCCTTCACCCGTGTCTTGTCCTTACCTCACATAGTAAGGTGGGAGAGGGGTTGGAATAACAATAGTAAACTGTTTGAGTTGTCTTTGGTCCTCTCGTACTGTAACTGGTCCTCAGATGATGTGGTAATACACGAAGGTGCTCAGGATCTCGTATTTTCTTTTTCATGTTTTTTTTTTTTCGGCGTTTATAAATTCACGTGTCTGGAGATAGGGGAGAAAGAATACTTCCCACGCATTCCCCGCGTCTCGTAGAAGGCGACTAAAGGGGGACGGGAGCTGAGGGGCTAGAAACCCTCCCCTCCTTGTATTTTAACTTCCTAAAATGGGAAACAGAAGGAGTCACGCGGGGAGTGCTCATCCTCCTCGAAGGCTCAGATTGGGGCGTCTAAATGTGTGTGGATGTAACCAAGATGTGAAAAAAGGAGAGATAGGTAGTATATATGAGGAAAGGAACCTGGATGTTTTGGCTCTGAGTGAAACGAAGCTCAAGGGTAAAGGGGAAGAGTAGTTTAGGAATGTCTTGGGAGTAAAGTCAGGGGTTAGTGAGAGGACAAGAGCAAGGGAAGGAGTAGCATTACTCCTTAAGCAGGAGTTGTGGGATTATGTAATAGAGTGTAAGAAAGTAAACGCTATATTGATATGGGTAAAATTGAAAGCGGATGGAGAGAGATGGGTGATTATTGGTGCCTATGTACTCGATCATGAGAAGAAAGATCATGAGAGGCAAGTGTTTTGGGAAAAGCTGAGTGAGTGTGTTAGCAGCTTTGATGCACGAAAGCGGATTATAGTGATGGGTGATTTAAATGCAAAGGTGAATAATGTGGCAGTTGAGGGTATGATTGGTGTACATGGGATATTCAGTGTTGTAAATGAAATTGGCGAAGAGCTTGTAGATTTGTGTGCTGAAAAAGGACTGGTGATTGGGAATGCCTGGTTTAAAAAGAGAGATATTCATAAGTATACGTATGTAAGTAGGAAAGATGGCCAGAGAGCGGTATTGGATTACGTGTTAATTGATAGGCGTGTGAAAGAGAGACTTTTGGATGTTAATGTGCTGAGAGGTGCAACTGGAGGGATGTCTGATCATCATATAGTAGAGGCAAAGGTGAAGATTTGTAGAGGTTTTCAGAAAAGAAGAGAGAATGATGGGGTGAAGAGAGTGGTGAGAGTAAGTGAGCTTGGAAAGGAGACTTGTGTGAGGAAGTACCAGGAGAGATTGAGTGCAGAATGGAAAAAGGTGAGAGCAAATGACGTAAGGGGAGTGGGGGAGGAATGGGACGTATTTAGGGAAGCAGTGATGGCTTGCGCAAAAGATGCTTGTGGCATGAGAAGCGTGGGAGGTGGACAGATTAGGAAGGGTAGTCAGTGGTGGGATGAAGAAGTAAGATTGTTAGTGAAAGAGAAGAGAGAGGCGTTTTGGCAATTTTGCGGGGAAGAAGTGCGAATGCCTGGGAGATGTACAAAAGAAAGAGGCAGGAGGTCGAGAGAAAATTGCAAAAGGTGAAAAAGAGGGCAAATGAGAGTTGGGGTGAGAGAGTATCATTAGATTTTGGGGATAGTAAAGTCATGTTTTCGAAGGAGGTAAATAAAGTGCGTAAAACAAGAGGACAAATGGGAACATCGGTGAAGGGGGCTGATGGGGAGATAATAACAAGTAGTGGTGATGTGAGAAGGAGATGGAGTGAGTATTTTGAAGGTTTGTTAAATGTGATTGATGATAGAGTGGCAGATATTGGGTGTTTTGGTCGAGGTGTTGTGCAAAGTGAGAGGGTTAGGGAGAATGATTTGGTAAACAAAGAAGAGGTAGTGAAAGCTTTGCGGAAGATGAAAGCCGGCAAGGCAGCAGGTTTGGATGGTATTGCAGTGGAATTTATTAAAAAAAAAGGGGGGACTGTGTTGTTGACTGGTTAGTAAGGTTATTCAGTGTTTGTATGGTTCATGGTGAGGTGCCTGAGGATTAGCGGAATGCATGCATAATGCCACTGTATAAAGGCAAAAGGGATAAGAGTGAGTGTTCAAATTACAGAGGTATAAGTTTGTTGAGTATTCCTGGTAAATTATATGGGAGGGTATTGATTGAGAGGTAATGGCATGTACAGAGCATCAGATTGGGGAAGAGCAGTGTGATTTCAGAAGTGGTAGAGGATGTGTGGATCAGGTGTTTGCTTTGAAGAATGTATGTGAGAAATACTTAGAAAAGCAAATGGATTTGTATGTAGCATTTATGGATCTGGAGAAAGCATATGTTAGAGTTGATAGAGATGCTTTGTGGAAGGTATTGAGAGTGTATGGTGTGAGAAGTAAGTTGCTAAAAGCAGTGAAAAGTTTTTATCAAGGATGTATGGCATATGTACGAGTAGGAAGAGAGGAAAGCGATTGATTCTCAGTTAATGTCAGTTTGCGTTAGGGGTGAGCAATGTCTCCATGGCTTTTTGATTTGTTTATGGATGGGGTTATTAGGGAGGTGAGTGCAAGAGTTTGGAGAGAGGGGCAAGTGTGCAGTCTATTGCGGATGAGAGGGGTTGGGAAGTGAGTCAGTTGTTGTTCGCTGATGATACAACGCTGGTGACTGATTCATGTTAGAAACTGCAGAAGTTGGTGACTGAGTTTGGTAAATTGTGTGAAAGAAGAAAGTTGAGAGTAAATGTGAATAAGTGCAAGGTTGTTAGAGTCAGTAGGGTTGAGGGACAAGTTAATTAGGAGGTAAGTTTGAATGGAGGAAAAAACTGAAGGAAGTGAATTGTTTTGTATATGTGAGTGGATTTGGCAGCGGATGGAACCATGGAATTGGAAGTGAGTGGCAGGATGGTGGAGGGGACGAAGGTTCTGTGAGCGTTGAAGAATATGTGGAAGGTGACAACGTTATCTTGGAGAGCAAAAATGAATATTTTAAAGGAATAGGGGTTCCAACAATGTTATATGGTTGTGAAGCGTGGGCTATAGACAGGGTTGTGCGGAGGAGGGTGAATATGTTGGAAATGAAATGTTTGAGGACAAGATGTGGTGTGAGGTGGTTTGATCAAGTAAGTAATGAAAGGGTAAGAGAGATGTATGGTAATAAAAAGAGTGTGGTTGAGAGAGCAGAAAAGGGTGTATTGAAATGGTTTGGTCACATGCAGAGAATGAGTGAGGAAAGATTGCCAAAGAGGACGTATGTGTCAGAGTTGAAGGGAGCAAGGAGAAGTGGGAGACAAAATTGGAAGTGGAAGGATGGAGTGAAAAAGATTTTGAGGGATCAGGGCCTAAACATACAGGAGGCTGAAAGGCGTGCAAGGAATGGAGTGAATTGGAAGTATGTGGTATACCGGGGTCGACGTGCTCTCAATGGACTGAACCAGGACACGTGAAACGTCTGGGGTAAACCATGGAAAGGTCTGAGGGGCCTGGCTGTGGATAGGGAGCTATGGTTTCGGTGCATTAGACATGAGAGCTAGAGACTAAGTGTAAACGAATGTGGCCTTTTTTGTCTCTTTTCCTGGCGCTAACTCGCTGAAGCTGAGGGAAGCGATGCTGTTTCCTGTGGGGCGGGGTGGCGGCGAGAATGGATGAAGGCAGCAAGTTTGAATATGTACATGTGTATATATATGTATGTATATGTATGTATACGTTGAAATGTATATGTACGTATATGTGCGTGTGGGGGCGTTAATGAAACCGTCCTGTAGTGACTCATGACAATGACATCTCCGTAGGATGCCCATGAAAGGATGTGCTGTTCACATTTAGGAAGTGCTCCTCCGGTGGAGATGAGAGACCTCCTCCTGCAGGGAAGGATAACAATGAGGTAGACGACCTGCCACACGGTAAGGAGGGTCATGACTGCAATAACCATTGTCCCTATTAAGGTCATCTTTTCATAGAGAGAAGCCATTCGGTTAAAGCAGCCGTAATACTTGCCACCGACGCCGATGATATGAGTTGTCTCGTCGATGTCGCACTTTACGAATGGTGGGAACATCTGTGAGACGGGATCTGTGAAACCAACAATGTCACGCCTCCAGGGGTAGTTGAGGATGATGTCCAGCAAGCGGT
Organism: Panulirus ornatus; assembly: GCF_036320965.1. Classification (NCBI taxonomy): domain Eukaryota; kingdom Metazoa; phylum Arthropoda; class Malacostraca; order Decapoda; family Palinuridae; genus Panulirus; species Panulirus ornatus. The sequence continues at coordinate 101,923,946 of NC_092225.1, read as the reverse complement.
TGCTTGCCAAGTAGTTGACGATGAAAATGGTAATCCCTGCGTGTCGTAGAAGGCGACTTAAAGGGAAGGGAGCGGGGGGTTGGAAATCCTCCCCGCTCTTTCTTTTTTTTTTAATTTTCCAAAAGAAAGAACAGAGAAGAGGGCCAGGTGAGGATATTCCCTCAAAGACCCAGTCCTCTGTTCTCAACGCTACCTCGCTAATGCGGGAAATGACGAATAGTATGAAAGAAAAAAGAAAAGATATATATATATATATATATATATATATATATATATATATATATATATATATATATATTTTATTTATTTATTTATTCATTATACTTTGTCGCTGTCTCCCGCGTTTGCGAGGTAGCGCAAGGAAACAGACGAAAGAAATGGCCCAACCCCCCCCCATACACATGTATATACATACGTCCACACACGCAAATATAAATACCTACACAGCTTTCCATGGCTTACCCCAGACGCTTCACATGCCTTGATTCAATCCACTGACAGCACGTCAACCCCGGTATACCACATCGCTCCAATTCACTCAATTCCTTGCCCTCCTTTCACCCTCCTGCATGTTCAGGCCCCGATCACACAAAATCTATATATATATATATATATATATATATATATATATATATATATATATATATATATATATATATATATATGCTGTCAGTGGATTGAATCAAGGCATGTGAAGCGTCTGGGGTAAACCATGGAAAGCTGTGTAGGTATGTATATTTGCGTGTGTGGACGTGTGTATGTACATGTGTATGGGGGGGGGGGTTGGGCCATTTCTTTCGTCTGTTTCCTTGCGCTACCTCGCAAACGCGGGAGACAGCGACAAAGTATAAAATATATATATATATATATATATATATATATATATATATATATATATATATATATATATATATATATATATATATTCCTATGAGTCCACGGGGAAAATAAAACGATATTTTCACAAATGCACTTTCGTGCAATAATCACATCATCAGGGGAGATTCTAGAAAGAAATATAACAGTTAGTTCATATACAACGAGGAGACGTATATAGGAAGCCGTTTGGTAAACAAGTGATTGTCCAAGATACACAATGAGGGTATCATAAATTTGTTATATGGACAAGAAGGTGAATTATTTAGAAATTTTATCAACAATAAAGTTATCCGATTTATATGTTTGTGTGTGTGTGTGTGTGTCTGTGTGTCTGTGTGTGTGTGTGTGTCTGTGCGTGTGTCTCTGTGTTTTTTGAGTGGATGGGCCACCTCGTTGATGTGGGAATCAGCGATGAAGTATTATAATAATACTACTACTAGCAATAAAAATCTATACTCTATTATTATACTTAACCGCCGTCTCCCTTGTCAGCGAGGTAGCGCAAGGAAACAGACGAGGAATCGCCCAACCCATGTATCTATATTAACGCACATACACGCACATATACATACATATACGTTGCATCGTATTTCCAAAGGAGGGAACCGAGAAGGTGGTCAAGTGAGTATATTCCCTCAAAGGCTCAGTCCTCTGTTCTTAAAACTACCTCGCTAACGTGGGAAATGGCGAATAATATGAAAAAAAAAAAGAGAAGGCGACTAAAATGAGTGGGAGCGGGTGGCTGGAAATCCTCCCCTCTCGTTTTTTTTTTCTTTTTTAATTTTCCAAAACAAGGAACAGAGAAGAGGGCCAGGTGAGGATATTCCCTCAAAGGCCCAGTCCTCTGTTCGTAACGCTTCCTCGCTAATGCGGGAAATGACGAATAGTATGAGAGAAAGAAATATATATATATATATATATATATATATATATATATATATATATATATATATATATATATATATATATATATATATATATATATCCATTATGTTCACTACATCACATTATCCCTTTCCATTATGTTCACTACAGAATATAACCCATCTCATTATCCATTTCCATTATGTTCACTACAGAGTATAACCCTTTCCATTATGTTCACTATAGGGTATAACCCATCTCATTATCCCTTTCCATTATGTTCACTATAGGGTATAACCCATCACATTATCCCTTTCCATTATGTTCACTACAGAGTATAAACCTTTCCATTATGTTCACTAGAGGGTATAACCCATCACATTATCCCTTTCCATTATGTTCACTACAGAATATAACCCACCATATTATCCCTTTCCATTATGTTCACTATAGGATATAACCCATCACATTATCCCTTTCCATTATGTTCACTACAATATATAACCCATCACATTATCCTTTTCCATTATGTTCACTACAGAATATAACCCGTCACATTATCTCTTTCCATTAAGTTCACTACAGAATATAACCCATCACATTATCCCTTTCCATTATGTTCACTATAGTGTATAACCCATCATATTATCCCTTTCCATTATGTTCACTACAGAATATAACCCATCTCATTATCTCTTTCCATTATGTTCTCTACAGAGTATAGCCCTTTCCATTATGTTCACTACAGAATATAACCCATCTCATTATCCCTTTCCATTATGTTCTCTACAGAGTATAACCCTTTCCATTATGTTCACTATAGGGTATAACCCATCACATTATCCCTTTCCATTATGTTCACTATAGGGTATAACCCATCACATTATCACTTTCCATTATGTTCACTATAGGGTATAACCCATCACATTATCCCTTTCCATTATGTTCACTACAGAATATAACCCATCTCATTATCCCTTTCCATTATGTTCACTACAGAGTATAAACCTTTCTATTATGTTCACTACAGAATATAACCCATCTCATTATCCCTTTCCATTATGTTCACTATAGAGTATAACCCTTTCCGTTATGTTCACTATAGGGTATAACCCATCACATTATCCCTTTCCATTATGTTCATTACAGAGTATAACCCATCACATTATCCCTTTCCATTATGTTCACTATAGGGTATAACCCTTTCCATTATGTTCACTACAGAGTATAACCCTTTCCAGTATGTTCACTACAGAATATAACCCATCACATTATCCCTTTCCATTATGTTCACTGTAGGGTATAACCCATCACATTATCCCTTTCCATTATGTTCACTACAGAGTATAACCCTTTCCATTATGTTCACTATAGGGTATAACCCATCACATTATCCCTTTCCATTATGTTCACTACAGAATATAACCCATTACATTATCCCTTTCCATTATGTTCACTACAGAATATAACCCATCACATTATCCCTTTCCATTATGTTCACTTTAGGGTATAACCCATCACATTATCCCTTTCCATTATGTTCACTACAGAATATAACCCATCACATTATCCCTTTCCATTATCTTCACTACAGAATATAACCCATCACATTATCACTTTCCATTATGTTCACTACAGAATATAACCCATCACATTATCCCTTTCCATTATGTTCACTACAGAGTATAACCCATCACATTATCCCTTTCCATTATGTTCACTACAGAATATAACCCATCTCATTATCCCTCTCCATTATGTTCAATATAGGGTATAACCCATTACATTATCCCTTTCCATTATGTTCACTACAGAATATAACCCATCTCATTATCCCTTTCCATTATGTTCACTACAGAGTATAACCCATTATCCCTTTCCATTAATTTCACTACAGGGTATAACCCTTTCCATTATGTTCACTATAAGGTATAACCCCTCTCATTATCCCTCTCCATTATGTTCAATATAGGGTATAACCCATTACATTATCCCTTTCCATTATGTTCACTACAGAATATAACCCATCTCATTATCCCTTTCCATTATGTTCACTACAGAGTATAAACCTTTCCATTATGTTCACTATAGGGTATAACCCATCACATTATCCCTTTCCATTATGTTCACTATAGGGTATAACCCATCACATTATCACTTTCCATTATGTTCACTGTAGGGTATAACCCATCGCATTATTCCTTTCCATTATTTTCACTACAGGATATAACCCATCTCATTATCCCTTTCCATTATGTTCACTACAGAGTATAAACCTTTCCATTATGTTCACTACAGAATATAACCCATCTCATCATCCCTTTCCATTATGTTCACTACAGAGTATAACCCTTTCCATTATGTTCACTATAGGGTATAACCCATCACATTATCCCTTTCCATTATGTTCATTACCGAGTATAACCCATCACATTATCCCTTTCCATTATGTTCACTATAGGGTATAACCCTTTCCATAATGTTCACTACAGAGTATAACCCTTCTCATTATGTTCACTATAGGGTATAACCCATCACATTATCCCTTTCCATTATGTTCACGACATAATATAACCCATCACATTCTCCCTTTCTATTATGTTCACTATAGGGTATAACCCTTCACATTATCCCTTTCCATTATGTTCACTATAGGGTATAACCCTTTTCATTATGTTCACTAAAGAGTATAACCCATCACATTTTCCCTTTCCATTATGTTCACTATAGGGTATAACCCTTCACATTATCCCTTTCCATTATGTTCACTATAGGGTATAACCCTTTCCGTTATATTCACTAAAGAGTATAACCCATCACATTATCCCTTTCCATTATGTTCAGTATAGGGTATAACCCATCACATTATCACTTTCCATTATGTTCACTACAGAATATAACCCATCACATTATCCCTTTCCATTATGTTCACTACAGAATATAACCCATCCCATTATCCCTTTCCATTATGTTCAGTACAGAGTATAACCCTTTAGATTATGTTCACTATAGGGTATAACCCATCACATTATCCCTTTCCATTATGTTCACTACAGAATATAACCTATCACGTTATCCCTTTCCATTATGTTCACTACAGAATATAACCCATCACATTATCCCTTTCCGTTATTTTCACTACTGAATATAACCCATTACATTATCCCTTTCCATTATGTTCACTACAGAATATAACCCATCACATTATCCCTTTCCATTATGTTCACTTTAGGGTATAACCCATCACATTATCCCTTTCCATTATGTTCACTACAGAATATAACCCATCACATTATCACTTTCCATTATGTTCACTACAGAATATAACCCATCACATTATCCCTTTATATTATGTACACTATAGGGTATAACCCATCACATTATCCCTTTCCATTATGTTCACTACAGAATATAACCCATCACATTATCCCTTTCCATTATGTTCACTACAGAATATAACCCATCACATTATCCCTTTCCATTATGTTCACTACAGAGTATAACCCCTCACATTATCCCTTTCCATTATGTTCACTATAGGGTATAACCCATCACATTATCCCTTTCCATTATGTTCACTATAGGGTATAACCCATCACATTATCCCTTTCCATTATGTTCACTATAGGGTATAACCCATCACATTATCCCTTTCCATTATGTTCACTATAGGGTATAACCCATCACATTACCCCTTTCCATTATGTTCACTACAGAGTATAACCCTTTCCATTATGTTCACTATAGGGTTTAACCTATCACATTATCCCTTTCCATTATGTTTACTACAGAATATAACCCATCACATTATCCCTTTCCATTATGTTCACTATAGGGTATAACCCATCACATTATCCCTTTCCATTATGTTCACTATAGGGTATAATCTATCACATTATCCCTTTCCATTATGTTCACTATAGGGTATAATCCTTTCCATTATGTTTACTAAAGAGTATAACCCATCACATTATCCCTTTCCATTATGTTCACTACAGAATATAACCCACCACATTATCACTTAACCTCATGTTGAGTCTAGAGTATAACCCATCATATTATCACTTGAAATTATCTTCACTATAGAATATAACCCATCACTATCATTTCCCAATATGTTCACTACTGAGGAGCTCCCAGCATACTACTGCTTCACATCATGTTCATTACACAGTATGTCTCATCAAACTATCTAGTATCATCATTTTCATATAATATCATGAATATATGATCACTTCACTGAATACTACACATTATGTTCATTTCAATAACTACAATATGTTCATATCAGTAGCCTCCTCATCTATATCATACCTACCTCGACATACCTTGATAACTTGCCTACCTTAACTATTTTGTCGTCATGTGGGATATAACGGCACGTCCTTCAGCAGTAACTTACCAAATCCAAATAAAAAAATGACTCACCTCACCCGCATGACCAGATTCACCGAGGGATTGAAAGGCCTCAAACAAAGATTTGTTGGTCTCGTCAATTCTAGGAGACGCGTCGGAAGCTCAGTTGCACTTCATGCACATCTCTGGGGATGCTTCATCTTCATGGTCTTCTTCTTCATCTCAGAAGGGGACTGGATCAACGCAAATGACCTGTTCTGCGTGGACCAATCAACCGGAGACCTCCTTCCCCCACAGTACGAATCCTTCTGCTTGGGTTACCATTATGGAGTTGGCCAACCCGAAGGGCAGAAGGAGGTCAGCATCCTGTACAAGGCTTTCCCCTGGATTCTGCTCATCATCTCCCTCCTCTTCGCTTTCATCCGGGCAATGGAATACATTTCCCTCGGCAACCTTTTCCAGGACCTCCTCGTTCACGAAAACCGACACGACATCAACTCACACAGACAGCACGTGACCCAGTTTCTCTGTGACAACATCGGCTCCTTCCACAGGATCTACATCCGTAGCGTCATCCTGCATCTTGTGGCATTGGCATCCGATCTGGCAACCATTTTCATCGTCAACTACTTGGCAAGCAACCGCTTGCTGGACATCATCCTCAACTACCCCTGGAGGCGTGACATTGTTGGTTTCACAGATCCCGTCTCACAGATGTTCCCACCATTCGTAAAGTGCGACATCGACGAGACAACTCATATCATCGGCGTCGGTGGCAAGTATTACGGCTGCTTTAACCGAATGGCTTCTCTCTATGAAAAGATGACCTTAATAGGGACAATGGTTATTGCAGTCATGACCCTCCTTACCGTGTGGCAGGTCGTCTACCTCATTGTTATCCTTCCCTGCAGGAGGAGGTCTCTCATCTCCACCGGAGGAGCACTTCCTCAATGTGAACAACACATCCTTTCATGGGCATCCTACGGAGATGTCATTGTCATGAGTCACTACAGGATGGAGATTACCGGTCGCCAGTACGGCTGGGTCATCAGGCATCTGGCAACCCGCCCTGTCCTGGGTCCTGTTGCAGTGGTAGTGCAGCAGTGAAGAGCTGGTCATCATCATCCCGCCCCCCCTCCCCACACAGTGTGAGAACCCAGACGGACGCATATTACTTACTGACTTATTTATTGGCAGACATGAAGGATTTTTCATTTTCACATCTTGATTTTAGTTAAAAAAAAAAAAAAAAACAACTTTTCATTACTCAGTCATTAAACTGAATTTTTTTATAAAACCACTCTCTCTCTCTCTCTCTCTCTCTCTCTCTCTCTCTCTCTCTCTCTCTCTCTCTCTCTCTCTCTCTCTCTCTCTCTCTCTCTCTCTCTCTCTCTCTTATATATATATATATATATATATATATATATATATATATATATATATATATATATATATATATATATATATATATATATTATTATTATTATTATTACAATTATTATGATTATGGTAATGCTTGATCGCCTTTTTTTTTTTTCTCAAAAGCAGGAACAGAGAAGGGGGCCAGTTGAGGATATTCCTTCAAAGGCCCACTCCTCTGACAGATTCTTAACGCTACCTTGCTAACGCAAGAAATGGCGAATAGTATGAAGGAAAGATATACATATATCTTCTATTATCAAATAAACAAAGAATTATAATCTTAATATAAGGGATGGTCTGTACAGATTAGAAAACTTTATTGGTGAAAAAATTTGTAAAATTTTAAGTTTATGATGTGCTCGTTGTCTGTCTTGGACAATATACATTTCCATGAGTCCACGGGTAAAATGAAACACGATAAGTTCCCAAGTGCACTTTTGTGGAACAATCACATCATCAGGGGAGACACAAGAGAGAAATATTACAGTCAGTTGATATAAATCGAAGTGACGTAGCTAGGACACCATTTGGTAAACATGCGCTTGTCCAAGACAGACAACGAGCGTATCATTAACTTATCATTTTACAAATTCTGTCAACAATAAAGTTATCTAATTTGTATAGACCATCACTAATATTAAGATTATAATTCTTTGTTTATTTGATAATAGAAGATTCAATGATATTTCTCGTGGTAATAGAGTTAGAGTTAGTAACTGAAATGGCATTACCCCAGTCATTACAATAATCATAGTTTTTAACGTGATTAAACAAGGCATTTGATTCTTGTCCTGTTCTTATACTATATTTATGTTGCTTAAATCTAACAGAAAGATTCTTACCAGTCTGCCCAATATAAAACTTTTCACAATTTATACATGGCAATTTATAAATGCACTCAGGAGAATTTTCTTGTGAATTTCTGATTAGGATATTCTTTACAGTATTATTGTTGCTGAAGGCAACATTTATCCCTGGGGATAGGGGAGAAAGAATACTTCTCACGTATTCCCTGCGTGTCGTAGAAGGCGACTAAAAGGGAAGGGAGCGGGGGGCTGGAAATCCTCCCCTCTCATTCTTTTTTTTAATTTTCCAAAAGAAGGAACAGGTGAGAAACTGCAGAAGCTGGTGACTTAGTTTGGTAAAGTGTGTGAAACAAGAAAGCTGAAAGTAAATGTGAATAAGAGCAAGGTTATTAGGTACAGTAGGGTTGAGGAACAATTCAACTGGGAGGTAAGTTTGAAAAACTGGAGAAAAACTGGAGGAAGTGAAGTGTTTTAGATATCTGGGAATGGATTTGGCAGCGGATGGAACCATGGAAGCGGAAGTGAGTTACAGAATGAGGGAGGGGGCGAAAGTTCTGGGAGCGTTGAAAAATGAGTGGAAGGCGAGAACATTATCTCGGAAAGCAAAATTGGATATGTTTGAAGGAATAGTGGTTCCAACAATGTTATATGGTTGCGAGGCTTGGGCTATAGATAGGGTTGTGCGGAAGAGGGTGAATGTGTTGGAAATGAAATGTTTGAGGACAATGTGTGGTGTGAGGTGGTATGATCAAGTAAGTAATAAAAGTGTAAGAGAGATGTGTGGTAATAAAAAGAGTGTGGTTGAGAGAGCAGAAGATGGTGTATTGAAATGGTTGGGTCACATGGAGAGAATGAGAGGAAAGATTGACAAAGAGGATATATGTGTTAGAGGTGGAGGGAACGAGAAGTGGGAGACCAAATTGGAAGTGGAAAGATGGGGTGAAAAAGACTTTGAGCGATCGGGGCCTGAACATTCAGGAGGGTGAAAGGCGTGCAAGGAATAGAGTGAATTGGAACGATGTGGTATACCGAGCTCGACGTGCTGTCAATGGGTTGAACCAGGGCATGTGAAGCGTCTGGGATAAACCATGGAAAGTTTTGTGGGGCCTGGATGTGGAAAGGGAGCTGTGGTTTCGGTGTATTATACATGACAACTCTGGTTCAGGCCCATTGACAACACGTCGACCTCGGTATACCCCTTCGCTCTAGTTCACTCTATCCTTGCACGCCTGTCACCCTCCTTTATGTTCAGGCTACGATCACTGGAAACATTTTCCACTCCATCCTTCCATGTCTATAATGAAGACAAGGATTTCACTCCGTATTTGCAGAGGGAGTTAATTAGATCAACAGGATGGGCGGGTACATGGAAAATGGAATTCAACGCAGATGAATGCAGAAAACTTTTTGTGGGTAAATACAGGAACACTGATTACAAACTGGCTATTATGGTTATTGGTAAAACATAATGCGAAAGAGATTTAGGGATACTGTTGAGCAAGGATCTTAAGCCGTGACAACAATATATTAAAGTGTGTCCTAAGGCTAATAGGATGTTAGGCTTCATTGATAGGACTGTTAGCTCATAGGAATATCTTGATCACGCGCAAAATTGTGATCCTTTCCAATATATATATATATATATATATATATATATATATATATATATATATATATATATATATACATATATGTTTTTTTTTTTTTTTCTTTTGCTTTGTCGCTGTCTCCCGCGTTTGCGAGGTACCGCAAGGAAACAGATGAAAGAAATGGCCCAACCCACCCCCATACACATGTATATACATACGTCCACACACGCAAATATACATACCTACACAGCTTTCCATGGTTTACCCCAGACGCTTCACATGCCCTGATTCAATCCACTGACAGCACGTCAACCCCGCTATACCACATCGATCCAATTCACTCTATTCCTTGCCCTCCTTTCACCCCCATGCATGTTCAGGCCCCGATCACACAAAATCTATGTATATATATATATATATATATATATATATATATATATATATATATATATATATATATATATATATTCCTATGAGTCCACGGGGAAAATAAAACACGATATTTTCACAAGTGCACTTTCGTGCAATAATCACATCATCAGGGGAGATTCTAGAAAGAAATATAACAGTTAGTTCATATACAACGAGAAGACGTATATAGGAAGCCGTTTGGTAAACAAGTGATTGTCCAAGATACACAATGAGGGTATCATAAATTTGTTATATGGACAAGGAGGTGAATTATTTAGAAATTTTATCAACAATAAAGTTATCCGATTTATATGTTTGTGTGTGTGTGTGTGTGTGTGTGTGTGTGTGTGTGTGTGTGTCTGTGTGTCTGTGTGTGTGTGTCTGTGCGTGTGTCTCTGTGTTTTTTGAGTGGATGGGCCACCTCGTTGATGTGGGAATCGGCGATGAAGTATTATAATAATACTACTACTAGCAATAAAAATCTATACTATATTATTATACTTAACCGCCGTCTCCCTTGTCAGCGATGGTAGCGCAAGGAAACAGACGAGGAATCGCCCAACCCATGTATCTATATTAACGCGCATGCACGCACATATACATACATATACGTTGCATTGTATTTCCAAAGGAAGGAACCGAGAAGGTGGTCAAGTGAGTATATTCCCTCAAAGGCTCAGTCCTCTGTTCTTAAAGCTACCTCGCTAACGTGGGAAATGGCGAATATGAAAAAAAAAAAAAGAGAAGGCGACTAAAATGAGTGGGAGCGGGTGGCTGGAAATCCTCCCCTCTCGTTTTTTTTTTTTTTTTTAATTTTCCAAAAGAAGGAACAGAGAAGAGGGCCAGGTGAGGATATTCCCTCAAAGGCCCAGTCCTCTGTTCGTAACGCTTCCTCGCTAATGCGGGAAATGACGAATAGTATGAGAGAAAGAAATATATATATATATATATATATATATATATATATATATATATATATATATATATATATATATATATATATATATATCCATTATGTTCACTACAGAGTATAACCCATCACATTATCCCTTTCCATTATGTTCACTACAGAATATAACCCATCTCATTATCCATTTCCATTATGTTCACTACAGAGTATAACCCTTTCCATTATGTTCACTATAGGGTATAACCCATCTCATTATCCCTTTCCATTATGTTCACTATAGGGTATAACCCATTACATTATCCCTTTCCATTATGTTCACTATAGAGTATAAACCTTTCCATTATGTTCACTATAGGGTATAACCCATCACATTATGCCTTTCCATTATGTTCACTACAGAATATAACCCACCACATTATCCCTTTCCATTATGTTCACTATAGGATATAACCCATCACATTATCCCTTTCCATTATGTTCACTACAGAATATAACCCATCACATTATCCTTTTCCATTATGTTCACTACAGAATATAACCCGTCACATTATCCCTTTCCATTATGTTCACTACAGAATATAACCCATCACATTATCCCTTTCCATTATGTTCACTATAGTGTATAACCCATCACATTATCCCTTTCCACTATGTTTACTACAGAATATAACCCATCTCATTATCCCTTTCCATTATGTTCTCTACAGAGTATAACCCTTTCCATTATGTTCACTACAAAATATAAGCCATCTCATTATCCCTTTCCATTATGTTCTCTACAGAGTATAACCCTTTCCATTATGTTCACTATAGGGTATAACCCATCACATTATCCCTTTCCATTATGTTCACTACAGAATATAACCCATCTCATTATCCCTTTCCATTATGCTCACTACAGAGTATAAACCTTTCCATTATGTTCACTACAGAATATAACCCATCTCATTATCCCTTTCCATTATGTTCACTATAGAGTATAACCCTTTCCGTTATGTTCACTATAGGGTATAACCCATCACATTATCCCTTTCCATTATGTTCATTACAGAGATTAACCCATCACATTATCCCTTTCCATTATATTCACTATAGGGTATAACCCTTTCCATTATGTTCACTACAGAGTATAACCCTTTCCATTATGTTCACTACAGAGTATAACCCATCACATTATCCCTCCCTTATGATCACTACAGAATATAACCCATCACATTATCCCTTTCGATTATTTTCACTATAGGGTTTAACCCATCACATTATCCCTTTCCATTATGTTCAATACAGAGTATAACCCTTTCCATTATGTTCACTATAGGGTGTAACCCATCACATTATCCCTTTCCATTATGTTCACTACAGAATATAACCCATTACATTATCCCTTTCCGTTATGTTCACTACAGAATATAACCCATCACATTATCCCTTTCCATTATGTTCACTACAGAATATAACCCATTACATTATCCATTTCCGTTATGTTCACTACAGAATATAACCCATCACATTATCACTTTCCATTATGTTCACTACAGAATATAACCCATCACAGTATCCCTTTCCATTATGTTAACTACAGAGTATAACCCATCACATTATCCCTTTCCATTATGTTCACTACTGAATATAACCCATCTCATTATCCCTTGCCATTAATTTCACTACAGAGTATAACCCTTTCCATTATGTTCACTATAGGGTATAACCCATCTCATTATCCCTTTCCATTATGTTCACTATAGGGTATAACCTATCACATTATCCCTTTCCATTATGTTCACTACAGAGTATAACCCATCTCATTATCCCTTTCCATTATGTTCACTACAGAGTATAAACCTTTCCATTATGTTCGCTATAGGGTATAACCCATCACATTATCCCTTTCCATTATGTTCACTATAGGGTATAACCCATCACATCATCACTTTCCATTATGTTCACTGTAGGGTATAACCCATCGCATTATTCATTTCCATTATGTTCACTACAGAATATAACCCATCTCATTATCCCTTTCCATTATGTTCACTACAGAGTATAAACCTTTCCATTATGTTCACTGCAGAATATAACCCATCTCATCATTCCTTTCCATTATGTTCACTGCAGAGTATAACCCTTTCCATTATGTTCACTATAGGGTATAACCCATCAAATTATCCCTTTCCATTATGTTCATTACAGAGTATAACCCATCACATTATCATTTTCCATTATGTTCACTATAGCGTATAACCCTTTCCATAATGTTCACTACAGAGTATGACCCTTTCCATTATGTTCACTACAGAGTATAACCCATCACATTATCCCTTTCCATTATGTTCACTACAGAATATAACCCATCGAATTATCCCATTTCTATTATGTTCACTATAGGGTATAACCCTTCACATTATCCCTTTCCATTATGTTCAGTATAGGGTATAACCCTTTCCATTATGTTCACGAAAGATTATAACCCATCACATTTTCCCTTTCCATTATGTTCACTATAGGGTATAACCCTTCACATTATCCCTTGCCATTAATTTCACTACAGAGTATAACCCTTTCCATTATGTTCACTATAGGGTATAACCCATCTCATTATCCCTTTCCATTATGTTCACTATAGGGTATAACCTATCACATTATCCCTTTCCATTATGTTCACTACAGAGTATAACCCATCTCATTATCCCTTTCCATTATGTTCACTACAGAGTATAAACCTTTCCATTATGTTCGCTATAGGGTATAACCCATCACATTATCCCTTTCCATTATGTTCACTATAGGGTATAACCCATCACATCATCACTTTCCATTATGTTCACTGTAGGGTATAACCCATCGCATTATTCATTTCCATTATGTTCACTACAGAATATAACCCATCTCATTATCCCTTTCCATTATGTTCACTACAGAGTATAAACCTTTCCATTATGTTCACTACAGAATATAACCCATCTCATCATTCCTTTCCATTATGTTCACTACAGAGTATAACCCTTTCCATTATGTTCACTATAGGGTATAACCCATCAAATTATCCCTTTCCATTATGTTCATTACAGAGTATAACCCATCACATTATCATTTTCCATTATGTTCACTATAGCGTATAACCCTTTCCATAATGTTCACTACAGAGTATGACCCTTTCCATTATGTTCACTACAGAGTATAACCCATCACATTATCCCTTTCCATTATGTTCACTACAGAATATAACCCATCGAATTATCCCTTTCTATTATGTTCACTATAGGGTATGACCCTTCACATTATCCCTTTCCATTATGTTCAGTATAGGGTATAACCCTTTCCATTATGTTCACTAAAGATTATAACCCATCACATTTTCCCTTTCCATTATGTTCACTATAGGGTATAACCCTTCACATTATCCCTTTCCATTATGTTCACTATAGGGTATAACCCTTTCCATTATGTTCACTACAGAGTATAACCCATCACATTATCCCTTTCCATTATGTTCACTACAGAATATAACCCATCTCATTATCCATTTCCATTATGTTCACTACAGAGTATAACTCTTTCCATTATGTTCACTATAGGGTATAACCCATCTCATTATCCCTTTCCATTATGTTCACTATAGGGTATAACCCATCACATTATCCCTTTCCGTTATGTTCACTACAGAGTATAAACCTTTCCATTATGTTCACTATAGGGTATAACCCATCACATTATCCCTTTCCATTATGTTCACTACAGAATATAACCCACCACATTATCCCTTTCCATTATGTTCACTGTAGGATATAACACATCACATTATCCCTTTCCATTATTTTCACTACAGAATATAACCCATCACATTATCCTTTTCCATTATGTTCACTACAGAATATAACCCGTCACATTATCCCTTTCCATTATGTTCACTACAGAATATAACCCATAACATTATACCTTTCCATTATGTTCACTATAGTGTATAACCCATCACATTATCCCTTTCTATTATGTTTACTGCAGAATATAACCCATCTCATTATCCCTTTCCATTATGTTCTCTGCAGAGTATAACCCTTTCCATTATGTTCACTACAGAATATAACCAATCTCATTATCCCTTTCCATTATGTTCTCTACAGAGTATAACCCTTTCCATTATGTTCACTATAGGGTATAACCCATCACATTATCCCTTTCAATTATGTTCACTATAGGGTATAACCCATCACATTATCACTTTCCATTATGTTCATTATAGGGTATAACCCATCACATTATCCCTTTCCATTATGTTCACTACAGAATATAACCCATCTCATTATCCCTTTCCATTATGTTCACTACAGAGTATAAACCTTTCCATTATGTTCACTACAGAATATAACCCATCTCATTATCCCTTTCCATTATGTTCACTATAGAGTATAACCCTTTCCGTTATGTTCACTATAGGGTATAACCCATCACATTATCCCTTTCCATTATGTTCACTACAGAATATAACCTATCACATTATCACTTTCCATTATGTTCACTACAGAATATAACCCATCTCATTATCCCTTTCCATTATGTTCACTATAGAGTATAACCCTTTCCGTTATGTTCACTATAGGGTATAACCCATCACATTATCCCTTTCCATTATGTTCATTACAGAGAATAACCCATCACATTATCCCTTTCCATTATATTCACTATATGGTATAACCCTTTCCATTATGTTCACTACAGAGTGTAACCCTTTCCATTATGTTCACTACAGAGTATAACCCATTACATTATCCCTCTCCCTTATGATCACTACAGAATATAACCCATCACATTATCCCTCTCCATTATGTCCACTATAGGGTTTAACCCATCACATTATCCCTTTCCATTATGTTCAATACAGAGTATAACCCTTTCCATTATGTTCACTATAGGGTATAACCCATCACATTATCCTTTTCCATTATGTTCACTACAGAATATAACCCATTACATTATCCCTTTCCGTTATGTTCACTACAGAATATAACCCATCACATTATCCCTTTCCATTATGTTCACTTTAGGGTATAACCCATCACATTATCCCTTTCCATTATGTTCACTACAGAATATAACCCATCACATTATCCCTTTCCATTATGTTCAATACAGAATATATCCCATCACATTATCACTTTCCATTATGTTCACTACAGAATATAACCCATCACAGTATCCCTTTCCATTATGTTCACTACTGAGTATAACCCATCACATTATCCCTTTCCATTATGTTCACTACAGAATATAACCCATCTCATTATCCCTTTCCATTAATTTCACCACAGAGTATAACCCTTTCCATTATGTTCACTATAGGGTATAACCCTTCTCATTATCCCTTTCCATTATGTTTACTATAGGGTATAACCTATCACATTATCCCTTTCCATTATGTTCACTACAGAATATAACCCATCTCATTATCCCCTTCCATTATGGTCACTGATTTTCCCATTTATTTATCCTTTCCATTAGTTCATAAAGAGTATAACCCTTTCCTTATGTTCACTATAGGGTTTTAACCCATCACATTATCCCTTTCCATTATGTTACTACAGATATAAACTATCACTTATCTTTCATTATGTTCACTACAGAATATAACCCCTCTCATTATCCCTTTTTATTATGTTCACTATAGATATAACCCATACATTATCCCTTTCCATTATGTTCACTACAGAATATAACCCTTTACCTTTCCATTATGTTCACTACAGATATAACCCTCATTATCCCTTTCCATTAATTCACTATAGGGTATAACCCTTTCCATTATGTTCACTAAGAGTATAACCCATCACATTATCCCTTTCCATTATGTTCACTACAGAATATAAACCCATCACATTATCCCTTTCATTATGTTCACTACAGAATATAACCCATCCATTATCCCTTTCATTATGTTCTACATACTAATTAATCCTTCCATTATGTTCACTATAGGTATAACCCATCAAATTATCCCTTTCCATTATGTTCATTACAGAGTATAACCCATCACATTATCCCTTTCCATTATGTTCACTATAGCGTATAACCCTTTCCATAATGTTCTATACAGAGTATAACCCTTTCCATTATGTTCACTACAGAGTATAACCCATCACATTATCCCTTTCCATTATGTTCACTACAGAATATAACCCATCACATTATCCCTTTCTATTATGTTCACTATAGGGTATAACCCTTCACATTATCCCTTTCCATTATGTTCACTATAGGGTATAACCCTTTCCATTATGTTCACTAAAGAGTATAACCCATCACATTTTCCCTTTCCATTATGTTCACTATAGGGTATAACCCTTCACATTATCCCTTTCATTATGTTCACTATAGGGTATAACCATTTCACTTACGAATATATCCCATCATTAGGTTCACTATCCTGTTCATGTTCACTAATGATATAACCCATCACAGTTCATCCTTTTCCATTAGTTCACATAGAATATTAACACCTCACATTAATCCTTCCATTATGTTCACTTTCAGAATAATAACACATTTCATTATCCGTCCATTATTATCACTACAACTATAACCCTTTCACCTTACTATTATTTCGTCATGTGGATAAACCAGCCTCACAATTACCCAAATCCAATGATCACTTACAGTCCATAACCATCACATTACTCCAAGTTTCCATTATGGTTCACTCAGACTAGAACCTCACTCATTCACTTCCATTATGTTCACTCAGGGTATAACCTTTCATTATGTTTTCACTAAAGGGTATAACCCATCACTTATCCGTATTCCATTATTCACTACCGGTAAACCCATTCACATTACACCTTCCTTGGTTCATTAGAGGTTGCCCAACCCTGAACTAAAGAGGTTCCATCCATTATCCTTTCCATTATGTTCACTACAGAATATAACCCATGCCACAGTTATCCCTTTCCTTATGTTCACTATAGGGTAAAACCCAACAAATTATCCCTTTCCATTATGTTCCATAAGAGTATAACCCATCACATTATCCCTTTCCATTATGTTCACTATAGTATAACCCTTTCCATATGTTCTAAACGAGTATTAACCATTTATATGTATCACTACAGAGTATAACCCATCACATTATCCCTTTCCATTAGTTCACTACAGAATATAACCCATCACATTATCCCTTTCCATATGTTCACTACAGAGGTATAACCCTTCACATTATCCCTTTCCATTATGTTCACTTCCACATATGTTCATAAAATATAACCCATTACATTACCCTTTCCATTATGTTCACTACAGAATATAACCCTTCACATTATCCCTTTCCATTATGTCACTTATAGGGTATAACCTTCCTTTCAATCACACTATATCCCTTTACAACATTATTTCATCTATAGATATAACCCATCACATTATCACTTCCATTATGTTCACTACAGAATATAACCCATCACATTATCCCTTTCCACTATTATAGGTTAAACACTAAAGGGTTATCCATCAAACCTTCCATGTTCACTACAGAATTATATCCTTATCCATTTCATTTTCACTACAGAATATAACCCATCACATTATCCCTTTCCATTATTTCACTACAGATATAACCCATTACATTATCTCTTTCCATTATGTTCACTAAGGGTAAAACCCATCACATTATCCCTTTCCATTATGTTCACTTTAGGGTATAACCCATCACATTACCCCCTTTTCCCTTATGTTCCCTACAGAATATAAACCCCTTTCCATTATGTCACTAAGTTAACCCATCACATTATCCCTTTCCATTTTGTTCACTTCAGAATATAACCCATCACATTATCCCTTTACATTATGTTTACTATAGGGTATAACCCATCACATTATCCCTTTCCATTATCTTCACTACAGAATATAACCCATCACATTATCCCTTTCCATTATCTTCACTACAGAATATAACCCATCACATTATCCCTTTCCATTATGTTCACTACAGAATATAACCCACCACATTATCACTTAACCTCATGTTGAGTTAAGAGTATAACCCATCATATTATCACTTGAAATTATCTTCACTATAGAATATAACCCATCACTATCATTTCCCAATATGTTCACTACTGAGGAGCTCCCAGCATACTACGGCTTCACATCATGTTCATTACACAGTATGTCTCATCAAACTATCTAGTATCATCATTTTCATATAATATCATGAATATATGATCACTTCACTGAATACTACACATTATGTTCATTTCAATAACTACAATATGTTCACATCAGTAGCCTCCTCATCTATATCATACCTACCTCGACATACCTTGATAACTTGCCTACCTTAACTATTTTGTCGTCATGTGGGATATAACGGCACGTCCTTCAGCAGTAACTTACCAAATCCAAATAAAAAAATGACTCACCTCACCCGCATGACCAGATTCACCGAGGGATTGAAAGGCCTCAAACAAAGATTTGTTGGTCTCGTCAATTCTAGGAGACGCGTCGGAAGCTCAGTTGCACTTCATGCACATCTCTGGGGATGCTTCATCTTCATGGTCTTCTTCTTCATCTCAGAAGGGGACTGGATCAACGCAAATGACCTTTTCTGCGTGGACCAATCAACCGGAGACCTCCTTCCCCCACAGTACGAATCCTTCTGCTTGGGTTACCATTATGGAGTTGGCCAACCCGAAGGGCAGAAGGAGGTCAGCATCCTGTACAAGGCTTTCCCCTGGATTCTGCTCATCATCTCCCTCCTCTTCGCTTTCATCCGGGCAATGGAATACATTTCCCTCGGCAACCTTTTCCAGGACCTCCTCGTTCACGAAAACCGACACGACATCAACTCACACAGACAGCACGTGACCCAGTTTCTCTGTGACAACATCGGCTCCTTCCACAGGATCTACATCCGTAGCGTCATCCTACATCTTGTGGCATTGGCATCCGATCTGGCAACCATTTTCATCGTCAACTACTTGGCAAGCAACCGCTTGCTGGACATCATCCTCAACTACCCCTGGAGGCGTGACATTGTTGGTTTCACAGATCCCGTCTCACAGATGTTCCCACCATTCGTAAAGTGCGACATCGACGAGACAACTCATATCATCGGCGTCGGTGGCAAGTATTACGGCTGCTTTAACCGAA
Source organism: Panulirus ornatus (assembly GCF_036320965.1). Classification (NCBI taxonomy): domain Eukaryota; kingdom Metazoa; phylum Arthropoda; class Malacostraca; order Decapoda; family Palinuridae; genus Panulirus; species Panulirus ornatus. The sequence continues at coordinate 101,903,577 of NC_092225.1, read as the reverse complement.
TGGCTTCTCTCTATGAAAAGATGACCTTAATAGGGACAATGGTTATTGCAGTCATGACCCTCCTTACCGTGTGGCAGGTCGTCTACCTCATTGTTATCCTTCCCTGCAGGAGGAGGTCTCTCATCTCCACCGGAGGAGCACTTCCTCAATGTGAACAACACATCCTTTCATGGGCATCCTACGGAGATGTCATTGTCATGAGTCATTTTAGGATGGAGATTACCGGTCGCCAGTACGGCTGGGTCATCAGGCATTTGGCAACCCGCCCTGTCCTGGGTCCTGTTGCAGTGGTAGTGCAGCAGTGAAGAGCTGGTCATCATCATCCCGCCCCCCTCCCCACACAGTGTGAGAACCCAGACGGACGCATATTACTTACTGACTTATTTATTGGCAGACATGAAGGATTTTTCATTTTCACATCTTGATTTTAGTTAAAAAAAAAAAAAAAACAACTTTTCATTACTCAGTCATTAAACTGAATTTTTTATAAAACCACTCTCTCTCTCTCTCTCTCTCTCTCTCTCTCTCTCTCTCTCTCTCTCTCTCTCTCTCTCTCTCTCTCTCTCTCTCTCTTATATATATATGTATATATATATATATATATATATATATATATATATATATATATATATATATATATATATATTATTATTATTATTATTATTATTACAATTATTATGATTATGGTAATGCTTGATCGCCTTTTTTTTTTTTTCAAAAGCAGGAACAGAGAAGGGGGCCAGTTGAGGATATTCCTTCAAAGGCCCACTCCTCTGACAGATTCTTAACGCTACCTTGCTAACGCAAGAAATGGCGAATAGTATGAAGGAAAGATATACATATATCTTCTATTATCAAATAAACAAAGAATTATAATCTTAATATAAGGGATGGTCTGTACAGATTAGAAAACTTTATTGGTGATAAAATTTGTAAAATTTTAAGTTTATGATGTGCTCGTTGTCTGTCTTGGACAATATACATTTCTATGAGGATGGAGTGAAAAAGATTTTGAGCGATCGGGGCCTGAACATGCAGGAGGGTGAAAAGCGTGTAAGGAATAGAGTGAATTGGAACGATGTGGTATACCGGGGTCGACGTGCTGTCAGTGGGTTGAACCAGGGCATGTGAAGCGTCTAGGATAAACCATGGAAAGTTTTGTGTGGCCCGGATGTGGAAAGGGAGCTGTGGTTTCGGTGTATTATACATGATAACTCTGGTTCAGCCCCATTGACAACACGTCGTCCTCGGTATACCCCTTCGTTCTAGTTCACTCTATCCTTGCACGCCTGTCACCCTCCTTTATGTTCAGGCCACGATCACTGAAAACATTTTCCACTCCATCCTTCCATGTCCATAATGAAGACAAGGATTTCACTCCGTATTTGCAGAGGGAGTTAATTAGATCAACAGGATGGGCGGGTACATGGAAAATGGAATTCAACGCAGATGAATGCAGAAAACTTTTTGTGGGTAAATACAGGAACACTGATTACTAACTGGCTAGTATGGTTATTAGTAAAACATAATGTGAAAGAGATTTAGGGATACTGTTGAGCAAGGATCTTAAGCCGTGACAACAATGTATTAAAGTGTGTCATAAGGCTAATAGGATGTTAGGCTTCATTCATAAGGCTGGGTACTATAAAACTTGTAGAGGATTATTACCACTTTATCTTGCGTTGGTGAGACCACATTTGGATTATACAGTACAGTTCTGGGCCCCATACTATGCAGTTGATGTAGACTTTTTACAGAGAATACAATGTCGAATGACAAAACTGATTCCTGCAATTAGAAACCTCACTTATGATGAAAGGTTAAAAAGACTGAATTTACACTCAAGAGGAGGAAGGCTGGAGGGGATATGACTGAAGTTCTTGAACGGATGAAGGACATTATTAAAGGTAACATGAATAAAGTTCTTACAATGGCGCCACCGGAAAGAACAAGAAATAATGAATTTGAATTAGAGAAAATATAGATTCGTGTCAGATGTGGGTAAATATTGGTGTGGGAATAAGGTAGTAGAGTTATGGAACCAGCAGCTGCCAAGTACAGTAGTAGAAGCTACGTGGGTCTTAAGGTAGCTTTAAACGAAGGTTGGATGATGTGTTGTGGGTTCAGGTGGTTGGTTGTGGGGTGGACAGACTCAGGACCTGCCTAAGCACGGGTCAAAAGGCCTCTTGCAGCAATCTCACTTCATATAATATACTGCAACAAATCGAAAACATGCTCGCTCGTCATGAACAACAACAATAGGGTAGGTCGCTGTGGAAGTTTGAATCGTACCGATGTGGTATATGAGAAACCAACACAATGTTGAGGGACTGTTATTCCCTACCACATACATCAACTACATTTGGACATACAACGTGCACCCCGAGCCGTCGCCTCTCGCTCCACTTACAAGAAGGTGGAATCAAACAACCATCATGAACCAAAGCATGGAACGAGGCTAACGAAGGAAGTTACAGTGAATAACACCAGAATCACTATTAGTTGCAGTGATCAGAGGAGACCACAGGTATTAGAAGCCATTCACATCAGAGAGGAAGCACCTGTCATCTACCTCCAGACAGACATGACCACCGCTATACAGCTCTTTGATGGCCCGCTAATTGGACGTAGACGGATGGGAGACGTCATTGACCCGCCACAAGCTACCGAGTCTGCCACTGCTGGGCGTCAGGAACACAGTCCTGGGTCACGAAGGTCAGAGAGAATCAAACGAGCCCAACCTGACCTCAGCTCCACATCCAGACAGATATGGTCTCACTTGACCCTTCGCAGTATACTTTGTGATAGACGTTCTTGTGTAATATTGTTCTTCTGTGTTTTTGCTCGACTGTAACTTTTCTATTCTTCTATTTCCATATGTTGTGTATAGATTGTACTACCCTTCATGACATTGTTCATTTCTATAGTGTTTCCCTTACTTTTATGTACTGTATTATTCGGAGTGTTTTTATATATATATATATATATATATATATATATATATATATATATATATATATATATATATATATATATATATATATATATATATATATTCAGTTTGCGTTTGTACATATCCAAGTTTTGTGACGCAGTTTTTCTCTTTTTGTAGACTCCTGACGATGCCTCTGTGCAGGAGAAAGCTTGATTGTAATCAATGATGGACTGCGAACGTCTGATGTTTGAGGAAATGAGAGAACATAAGAAAGAAGATTAATAATTCTAAATATGCTCTCGTATTCATTTCTCTCTCTCTCTCTCTCTCTCTCTCTCTCTCTCTCTCTCTCTATATATATATATATATATATATATATATATATATATATACTATCCCTGGGGATAGGGGATTAAGAATACTTCCCACGTATTACCTGCGTGTCGTAGAAGGCGACTAAAAGGGGAGGGAGCGGGGGGCTGGAAATCCTCCCCTCTCGTTTTTTTTTTTTTTTTTTAAACTTTCCAAGAGAAGGAACAGAGAAGGGGGCCAGGTGAGGATATTCCCTCAGAGGCCCAGTCCTCTGTTCTTAACGCTACCTTGCTAATGCGGGAAATTGCGAATAGTTTGAAAAGAATATATATATATATATATATATATATATATATATATATATATATATATATATATATATATATATATATATATATGAAACTGTTGTATGTTGTTATCAATGATTTATGTAACACGAGGCAAAATGTTTCATTGCGTAAACAAACGAAGCCTGAGGGGGTGACGTCATGTAAACAAAGGCGATGATTGGCTGAGCCGTTGGTTCAGGAAGTTTACGTCACGCGGGAGAAATAGTCACGGAGGAATTTCGTGTCTCCGCAGGTGCTCGGTGTTGTGCGTGCGTCTGTTGGGTGGTTTTTTTTTGGGGGGGAGAGGCGATGGTGCTCTCTCTCTCTCTCTCTCTCTCTCTCTCTCTCTCTCTCTCTCTCTCTCTCTCTCTCTCTCTCTCGTGTGGGTCGTCGTCACTGTTCCATTACTAACGACGACGAACACCGTTGTGATGGCCTGGCCTCCTGGTAACGCGTTACGTTGGGGGCGGAGGGGCCGTTGTGATGGCCTGGCCTCCTGGTAACGCGTTACGTTGGGGGCGGAGGGGCCGTTGTGACGGCCTGGCCTCCTGGTAACGCGTTACGTTGGGGGCGGAGGGGCCGTTGTGACGGCCTGGCCTCCTGGTAACGCGTTACGTAGGGCGGGGCACGCGCGCGCGCGCGGACCTTCCTGGTGGGGTGGTGGTGAGGGACGTCAGCTCCGGACACAAAGGGCTTGAGTCAGAGACGACGGCGGCCGAGGGCTCTTCCTCCAACCCCCCCCCACCCCCCATACACCCCCCTCCCCCCCAGTGCCGCACCCCCCTCACACCCCCAGTGCCGTCCGCCCCCCCCAACACCCCCACGACCCCCCCTCCCCTCCCACCCGCTGTGCACAACGCAATTTGCGCATGGCGTCATTGCTGGAGACTTCGACGCGGAGTGCGTAGTGATCCCTGTGTTGGCGGGTGTTGGTGGAGGAGGAAGGCGACTAGGGGAGGTGTTGGAGGATGGGGAGGTGGGTAGGGGAGGAGTGGGGGGGGTAGTAGTTGTGTGGGTGGGGGGGGGGTTACCTGGTAGGGTGAGGTGCCAGGGGTGAGGGTGTCATGAGGGAAGGGGGTATGAGGTGGTATGAGGTCGGCGTGAGGCCCAAAGGGTGGGGGGGGGGGTGAGGGAGCGTGGGCGTTCGGTCTTAATGAGGCCATCGGCTCATGGGGGGGGCTGGGAGGGGGGGTATGGGGGAGGAGGGGGGGAGTGGGGGGGGTTGAAAAGACTATGTGAAGGACGTTGTGGAAGGTGCAGGTTGTGACAGGTTGTGATGGGATGATGTA
>NC_092225.1:101882938-101898612 GCF_036320965.1 Panulirus ornatus | reverse complement strand
AGCAACCAACCAGCCAGGACTCTCCCAGAGTCCCATCTCCAGCAGCCGACCTCACCACACACCAACACACACACACACACACACACACCACAAACACACACACACACACAACACACACACATTATCAATGAGGACACCCCAATCTAATAGATCAGCCATGAACCATCTTTAACCCAAAAGTCGAGTAATGAAGACAACACCGGCCCACAAATATCCATCAGAAATCACTGTTCCTCACTCCACTGAACAAGCAGTGTAGCAATCCACTGCCCCTCACTCCCACTGTCACAAGCAGTGTAAGCCAATAAACTTGAGGAAGTCTCTGGCTACAAGACCCTTGGTTGTGTATCATAACTCTCATCTGATAAAACATTTGGCCAGCGGTGGGGTCCAGCCATCACGCAGAGTCGTCATCATACCGCTTTCTGGCAACACAACAAAATACCAGACGTCTTGGTAAACTTGCCAACATACACTCCATATACCCCTCCTCCTCCTTCCTCCTCCCCTCTCCTTCCTCCTCCTCCCCTATCTCCTCGTAGCGACTACGTCACCTCTATCCTGAACTACAACAGAATCGTACAATTACCCCATTCAATCTGCCTCTACCTGGCTTCCCATGCGAGCACCGCAGTATTACACTGACCCCCCACACAACATAGTCTGGATGGACTCGACTTTCCACCAACCACCTCTCCCTCCCGCACCAAGTACCAGTTGCAACTGACGTCAACAGAGCATTTTGACACTGGCCTCTACACCACACACACACAACACACACACACACACACCACCACACACACACCACTTAACACTTCCCTCCATGAGAATGACAGAATGTAGCTGGTAGTTTTAGCCGGGCCGCTAGGGGAGACTACTCACTTCCGTGGCTTCATGTTGTAAGACGACCAGTCAATGTTGTAAGACAACCAGCTACTGTTGTAGAAACCAGTCACTGTTGTAGACAACCAGCTACTGTTGTAGACACAGTCACTGTTGTAGACAACCAGCTACTGTTGTAGGACAACCAGTCACTGTTGTAGACAACCAGCTAATCTGGTGTAGACAAGCCAGTCACAGTTGTAGAAAAACCAGCTACTGTTGTAGACCATCAGTTCACTGTGTAGACAACCAGCTATGTTGTAGACAACCAGCCACTGTTGCAGCAGCAAAACCGTTGTACACAAGTCATTCAGTATATATTTTTTTTTTTTAAATCAGGTCTGGTTATATTAAGAACCAAGGTTATAGATACCATATCAAAATATAAAAGAATCATTATCTCTACTAACTCTCCACTTCTTCCACCTCATTGCGTTGGCCAGGGGGTGGATGGAAAAGCCTTCCCCTACTCCGGTTTCTCTCCTCCCGTCACCCCTCTCCTCTCTCTCTCTCTCTCTCTCTCTCTATCCTCTTCTCTCTCTCTCTTCTCTCTCTCTCTCTCTCTCTTTGAGGTCATCCCTATGGCTTTGATGTGCTGCGTTGCGTTTTCCGCATCCCTGCTGGGCTGCGCACAGGTCAAGGCCCTTGGACCGTGGCCTGCTCCTGGCTGCTGCTTCCTTCACCAGTTTCTGTGTGGAGTGTACCAGGTATACGAGATGGACCGTTTTATACCATCCTCCTCTTCTCCTCCCTCATCATCCTTTCCCTTGTCATTAGCTTGGTGAAATTCTCTTCTTCTTCTCTTTGTCTTTCCCTCTACCTTTCCACTGGAAGGTCTGTGAGTAATTATGGAGCTGTCAGATCAACCTGTCGTTTTATTGTCTTTTGAATTACGGAAATAATAAATGGATTATTTCCAATCCAACGAGGTGTCAGTTGGAGGCATTAGAGGTGTCCTCTTGTGCCAGTCCTGTGGTGTCAGTGGGGGTGGGTGTGGGGGGGCGACCCACCACAGCACCGCACTGTGCCACGTCCTGTGGTGGGGGAAGTGGTGGGGGAAGGTGGGTGGGCTGTGGCCCCCACCCCCCCCCCCACCACAGGCAGGAACTGGACTGTTATCTCCCCCGTGATGATCTAGTGCTCCCCAACCCCACCCCGGGGAGGAATGATAGCTCCCCAGCCCCGGGGGAGAAGTGATAGCTCCCCCAGGCCCCGGGGGAGGAATGATAGCTCCCCAGCCCCACCCAAGGGAGGAATGATAGCTCCCCAGCCCCGGGGAGGAGTGATAGCTCCCCAACCCCGGGGGAGGAGTGATAAGCCCCCCAAAACCCCGGGGGAGGTGAGTGATGCTCCCAACCCCGGGGAAGGAGTGGAGTGATAGCTCCCCAGCCCCGGGGAGGAGTGATAGCTCCCCAGCCCCGGGGAGGAGTGATAGCTCCCCAGCCCCGGGGAGGATGGTGATAGCCCCCCAAAACCCGGGGATCGGAGTGTGATAGCTCCCCAGCCCCGGGGAGGAGTGATAGCTCCCCAGCCCCGGGGGAGGAGTGATAGCTCCCCAGCCCCGGGGGAGGAGTGATAGCTCCCCAGCCCCGGGGGAGGAGTGATAGCTCCCCAGCCCCGGGGGAGGAGTGATAGCTCCCCAGCCCCGGGGGAGGAGTGATAGCTCCCCAGCCCCGGGGAGGAGTGATAGCTCCCCCACCCCGGGGAGGAGTGATAGCTCCCCAACCCCCGGGGGGAGGAGTGATAGCTCCCCAACCCCCGGGGGAGGAGTGATAGCTCCCCAGCCCCGGGGAGGAGTGATAGCTCCCCAACCCCGGGGGAGAGTGATAGCTCCCCAGCCCCGGGGAGGAGTGATAGCTCCCCAGCCCCGGGGGAGGAGTGATAGCTCCCCAGCCCCGGGGAGGAGTGATAGCCCCCCAAACCCCCGGGGGGGAGGAGTGATAGCTCCCCAGCCCCGGGGGAGGAGTGATAGCTCCCCAACCCCGGGGGAGGAGTGATAGCTCCCCAGCCGGGGAGATCAGTGATAGCTCCCCAGCCCCGGGGAGGAAGTGATAGCTCCCCGGCCCGGGGAGGAGTGAATGCTCCCCCAACCCCGGGGAGGGATAGTGGATTAGCTCCCCAGCCCAGGGGGGAAGGAAGTGATAGCTCCCCAGCCCCGGGGGAGGAATGATAGCTCCCCAGCCCCGGGGAGGAGTGATAGCTCCCCAACCCCCGGGGAGGAGTGATAGCTCCCCAACCCCGGGGAAGAGTGATAGCTCCCCAACCCCGGGGAGAGTGATAGCTACCAACCCCGGGGGAGGAGTGATAGTGATAGCCCCCCAAACCCCCCGGGGAGGAGTGATAGTCCCCCAGCCCCGGGGGATGGAGTGATGCTCCAGGGCCCCGGCGGGAGGAGAGATTGTCCCCAGCCCCGGGGGAGGAGTGATAGCTCCCCAACCCCGGGGGAGGAGTGATAGCTCCCCAACCCCGGGGAGGAGTGATAGCTCCCCAACCCCGGGGGTTGGGATAGGGAGTGTAGCTCCCCAACCCCGGGGAGAGTGATTAGCCCCCCAAAACCCCGGGGGAGGAGTTGATAGTCCCCTAGCCTCCGGTGGGAGGAGTGATAGCCCCCCCAACCCGGGGGGGTGAGTGATTAGCTCCCCAACCGGTAAAAGGAGTGATATGCTCCCCAAGCCCCGGTGAGGTGTGATAGCTTCCCAGGCCCGGGGAGGTGATTGCTCCCCAAGCCCCGGGGAGGGAATGATAGCTCCCCAACCCCAGGGGTGAGGGTTATATGAAGGAAATTTCCCCAGTGCGTCTCTGCTTCTTTCAGGAATGAGGAGTTGTGAGTGGCAGCCCCCAGGCCAACACCCAGCCCTATGTGTCACTCCAAGATGAGTGGGAGGAGGGAGTTACCTCACAACCCCCCACACTCTCCTGGGTACCTCACTACCCCCCCTCACCCTGGGCCTCACAACCCCCACCCTCACCCTGGTACCTCTCAACCCCCCACCTCACCCTTGGTACCTCTTCAACACCCCCACCTCACCCTGGTACCTCAAAAACCCCCCCCCCCTCACCTAGGTTCTCTCAACCCCCACCCTCTCCACCCTGGTCCTCACTAACCCCACCCTCTCCCGGGGACCTCACAACCCCCACCCGCACCATGGTTTATCCTCAAAACCCCCCACCCACCCTGGTTACCTCACAACCCCCACCCTCACCCCTGGGACATCACAACCCCCACCCACTCTGGTACTCAACAAACCCACCACCCACCTGGTACCCTCCACAACCCCCAACCCACCTGATACCTCACAACTCCCCAACCCCCTCACCCTGGTAACCGCTCAACCCCCACCCAACCTGGGTACTCACAACCCCCACCCTCACCCTCGGTACACTCACTACCCCCACCCACCCTGGTACCTCACAACCCCCCCCCCTCACCCTGTTACCTCACAACCCCCCTCCCACCCTGGTACTCACAAACCCCCCACCCCACCTGGTACCTCACATCCCCCCCCCCCCTCACCCTGGTACCTAAAACCCCCCCACCCACCCTCGGTCCTCGCAACCCCCCCCCCCCTCACCTGGTACTCAATCCCCCACCCACCCTGGTACCTCACAACCCCCCACCCCTCACTGGTTACCTCACACCCCCACCCACCCTGGCTAACTCACAAACCTCCCCCTGGTACTTCGCACCCCCGCCCTAGTACCTCAAAAACCCCCCCACCTGGTACCTCACAACCTCCACCCTCCACCCTGGTACCTCACAACCCCCCACCCACCCTGGTACCTCACAACCCCCCACCCACCCTGGTACCTCAAAACCCCCCACCCAACCTGGTTTGTTACCTCAAAAACCCCCCACGACCATGGTACCTCACATCCCCTCCACCACCCTGGTACATCACAACCCCCCCCCCCCTCCCCCCTGGTACCTCACTATCCCCACCCCACCCTCGGTACGCACAAAACCCCCCCCCCCTCACCCTGGTTACCTCAAAACCCCCCACCCACCCTGGTACCTCACAACACCCCCCCCCCTCACCCTGGTACTTCCTCAAAACCCCCACCCACCCTTGGTACCTCAAAACCCCCCCCCACCCCGTCACCCTGGTCCTCACAACCCCCACCCACCGGGGTACCTCACAACCTCCCACCCTAGTACTTCGCTACTCCCCCCCACCCTCACCCTTGGTACCTCACAACCTTCCCACCTGGTACTTCGCAAACCCCCCGCCCCCCGTACTCAAAAACTCCCTACCTGTGGTACCTCACAACCTCCCCCCACCCTGGTACCCCTCATACAAACCTCCACCCCGGTGCCTCACAAACCATCACCTGATACCGTACGAAGGTTCGAAACCCCTGAGACGGTACGTACCTCATCATCGTCCACCGCTTCACTCACAACTCATAACTCATAACCTCAAGTGCTGCAGACATGTCCCCCCCTCCCCCCCCCAGGCCCCGTCTCCCATGGCATTTCGTGGAGGGATGGGTTCAGGGGTTGTGATGATGTGTGGGGTTGTTATGGTGTCGTGTCACCGAGGGGGGGGGGAACTTGGGTCGAACCCCGGAGCGGCGGCGCAGGCCCCCCCCCCCCACCCCCACCATAAACCCCCCTTCCAAGGATCGGGGGGGGAGAGGGGGGTGGATGGTGGGGGCAGGGGTTGTGGGGGAGGGGGGGTTAGGTAGCGGATAGGGGGGAGGTGGGTGGTATGGGGGGGGGGGGTCGTCACGCAGGCGAGGGTGAAGGAACAGGATTTGTGGTTTTTTACTTCCCCCTTTTTATTTTTTTTTCTTCAACACGTAGCTGTCGACTGGATTCCTTCTCTCTATTGCTTTACTTCTCTCTCTCTCTCTCTCTCTCTCTCTCTCTCTCTCTCTCTCTTCTCTCTCTCTCTCCTCTCTCTTCTCTAGAAGAGCTGTCCCAGATGTGGTATCCGAGATATGCGGTATTTGTCAGTCAGAGGGGAAAACGTGCGGTGAGCGCTACGCGTTGCGCGCTACATCCCTGTTGGGTGGGTGGGTGGGTCAGCAAGTGGTCAACCCTTCCCCTTCCCCCATCACAACACCACCACGTAACTCACGCACGCCAATAATCCATCCAACCTGTTCACAACACCACCACGTAACATCAACAACCCATCCAACATGTTCACAACCAGTTCTCCCACAAGTCGTCAGGATTTTTCAACTCGTGTTTCTTTTCTCGAGGGAACGGGGTCACAGGTCAAGGTCACGTTGAGTAAAAGTAACCCTCCCGGATGTTTTGGCTGGACACAAGCTCCGTGGCTGAGCCTGACTGTGGGGAACCGAACCCGGGAGGTGAAGTTCCATGTTTGCCCTAGGATGCACATCCATCCAGCAATTTCAGATGTACGTATTTTATATATATATATTTTCTTCTTTTTTTTCCCCTCTCATTCATCTGTTCATTTCCGTGAGGCTAACGTCAAGATAACATCAGTAACGTCTCCTGGTTAAGACCGGTTATCATAAGCGGTAGTGACTCTCTGGTTGTGGGTTGTGTGCAATTGTTTCTCTCCAGCCTGGACTGGACTTCCAGTCCACCGTCGAAATCGAATCCCAGCCATCGCTAGCCAAGCCCCACGGGCCATTCGTTGCATGCCCAGGTTCAGTTCACTGGCAGTATGTCGTATCCCCATATACCACATTGAAGCAGTTTATTCCATCCCGTGCACGCCTCTCACCCTCCTGAATGTTAAGATCCCGATACCCCAAAGCCTCTTTAACTCCGCTCCACATCTGGAATGTCGATCTTCGTAGTTAGGCTTTTCTCACTCATCCTCTCCATGAGTTCGAACTATTCGCACACGCCCTGGTGTGTTCTTTCGATGAATGTGCGCTTTTAACTACCGCGCGTCGTTCCATACGCGATCAACCCGACTCACACCACCAGTTGTCGTCAGAGGTTTCATTTCCAACGCGTTCACCTACTTCCGTTCATTTTGCGTTCAGGGCACCGAAGACTCACGTCCATGCGACACTGCTGCACAGTCAGACATACCCGTCTTTACCTAGACACACCGTCATGAACCTGTTCCTCCACACACACCTCTCTCAGTGCACCCTGGAACTTTGCCCCCTTACCCACCCTATGACTCATGCCGGCTCCCCGTGGCTCCATTCGTTGCCAAGTTCGACTCCTGTGTATTCAAAGCAACTTTGCCCTCTTCCTATAACCTCTCCACTCCCTTCTTGCATCACTCACTCTTCCTATAACCTCTCCACTTCCTTCTTGCATCACTTGCTCCTCATATAACCTCTCCACTTCCTTCTTGCATCACTCACTCTTCCTATAACCTCTCCACTTCCTTCTTGCATCACTCACTCTTCCTATCACCTCTCCACTTCCTTCTTCCATCATCCGCTCTCACTATAACCTCTCCACCTACGTGAGAGCCAGGTCGTCTAAGCAACTCGGGAACTTTTTGAACCATCTCGGTCATTTTCTCACACTCTTCCTCCCCCGTGGGTTGGTCCAGACCGTGGCTTGCGTCTTATGACTATGTACCGTGTCACATACAGTGATCAGTTACACACACACACACACACACACACACACACACACACGACGCTGCGAAGCGTGAGAATCGTAACACATCCAACCCGTCCGTCGCCTGGGCGCCGTTGTAACGAGCTGGGGGGGGGGGGTCCCCTGCCTCGTTTGGCAGGGTGGGGGGGCCCTTCCTCCCTCCTCGTTCCCCCCCTCCCCCCCCCCTCATAACTCTCTCATATATCTCCTCACCAAACGTTCTCAAGATCCATCATGGATCCCGTGAACTGGTCGTTTTCCCTCGTTTCCTCATTCCCCTGCCGCCCCCGCCCCTCCTCCTCCTCCTCCTCCATCGTGTGAGGAGACACACACACACACACACACTGACCTCATTAATGAGTGGGAATATCGTCTCGTGTGTGAGGGCCGGGGTCGTCGTCGATAAACAATGTGATGGACGAGAACACTCTTCACCTTCAATGATTTGTGACCTGTTGTGTTTCCTGAGCTGGAGCAACGTGTGTGTGTGTGTGTGTGTGTCACACTGACCCCCTGACCCCTGACCCCCGGGGCCTGCTGACCTCCCCAGAGAGAGAGAGAGGGAGAGAGAGAGAGAGAGTGAGAGAGAGAGAGAGAGTCGTTGAGATTCTGGAAGTGAATAAGGAAAAACTGATTTTCTTTTTTTATGTATTTTTTTTTTGTGTGTGTCGTCGTCTGAAGATGTGTTAAGAAATGATAGTGTTGAAGTTAGGAGGAGGGAAGCGGGAGGAAGAGGAGGAGGAGGAGGAGGAGAAGGAGGGGGGAGAGGAGGAGGAAGAGAGGAGGAGGAAGAAGAAAAATGTGGAGGAAGAAAAAGAGGAGGAGGAAGAAGAAGTGAAGGTGGAGTTGGAATAAAAGTAGTAGTAGTAGAAGGAGGAGAAGGAAGAGGAAAAGGAGGAGAAGGAAGAAGAAGAGGAGGAGGAGGAAGAAGAGAAGGAAGAGGAGAAAGAAGAAGAAGAAGAAGAAGAGGAGGCGAGTAAGGAAGATAAACACTGGAGTGTTTTTTAGTTGCCATGATGAGGGACGCCCGCCACCTGACCAGAGCAGTGGAGCGCATCACTAGCCTGCTACCAGGGGCGACCAGACGCTACCCGTGTATACTGGGAAACGGCGAGCGTGTGGCCATGACGAAGGGGGACGAGTGGACGACCTGCCTCATGACCTGGGGAGATGGCGACCAGGGGGGGGTGGGAGTGTCTTCCTGGTGTCTCACTCAGGTCTGTCCCAGCTCTCTCTCTCTCTCTCTCTCTCTCTCTCTCTCTCTCTCTCTCTCTCTCTCTCTCTCTCTCTCTCTCTCTCTCTCTCGCAGTGTCACTACATACGTACCTTAACCGACCTATCACCACCTTCCCTTCCACTACTGGGGTCATCTAGACCCCTTCCTCTGCCCATCACAGTCCCCATCTCCACCACCACCACCACCTCCTCCTCCCCTTCCTCCTCTCCCACTCTCCCTGCCTTCTCTCAGCTGGTGACCCGCCCTGTTTGGGACCACCTCTGACCGCTTGGGGTGGGTGGGTGGGTGGGTTGGGGTTCCCACCTGCGGTTGTATGTGTGTGTGTGTGTGTGTGTGTGTGTGTGTGTGTGTGTGATGTGTGTGTGTGTGTGTGTGTGTGTGTGTGTGTGTGTGTGTGTGTGTGATGTGATTTTGGTTTTTGGTGTGTGTGTGTTGTGTGTGTGTGTGTGTGTGTGTGTGTGTGTGTGTGTGTGTGTGATGTGTGTGTGTGTGTGTGATGTGTGTGATGTGTGTGTGTGTGTGTGTGTGTGTGTGTGTGTGTGTGTGTGTGTGTGTGTGTGTGTGTGTGTGTTGTGTGTGTGTGTGTGTGTGTGTGTGTGTGTGTGTGTGTGTGTGTGTGTGTGTGTGTGTGTGTGTGTGTGTGTGTGTGTGTGATGTGTGTGTGTGTGTGTGTGTGTGTGTGTGTGTGTGTGTGTTGTGTGTGGTGTGTGTGTGTGTGTGTGTGTGTGTGTGTGTGTCTGTGTGTGTGTTGTGTGTGTGTGTGTGTGTGTGTGTGTGTGTGTGTATGTGTGTGTGTGTGTGTGTGTGTGTGTGTGTGTGTGAGATGTGTGTGTGTGTGTGTGTGTGTGTGTGTGTGTGTGTGTGTGTGTGATGTGTGTGTGTGTGTGTGTGTGTGTGTGTGGTGTGTGTGTGTGTGTGTGTGTGTGTGTGTGTGTGTGTGATGTGTGTGTGTGTGTGTGTGTGTGTGTGTGTGTGTGTGTGTGTGTATGTGTGTGTGTGTGTGTGTGTGATGTGTGTGTTTGTGTGTGTGTGTGTGTGATGTGTGTGTGTGTGTGTGTGTGTGTGTGTGTGTGTGGTGTGTGTGTGTGTGTGTGTGATGTTTGTGTGTGTGTGTGTGTGTGTGTGTGTGTGTGTGTGTGTGTGTGTGTGTGTGTGTGGTGTGTGTGTGTGATGTGTGTGTGTGTGTGTGTGTGTGTGTGTGTGTGTGATGTGTGTGTGTGTGTGTGTGTGTGTGTGTGTGTGTGTGTGTGTGTGTGTGTGTGTGTGTGTGTGTGTCGTGTGTGTGTGTGTGGTGTGTGTGTGTGTGTGTGTGATGTGTGTGTGTGTGTGTGTGTGTGTGTGTGTGTGTGTGTGTGGTGTGTGTGTGTGTGTGTGTGATGTGTGTGTGTGTGTGTGTGTGTGTGTGTGTGTGTGTGTGTGTGTGTGTGTGATGTGTGTGTGTGTGTGTGTGTGTGGTGTGTGTGTGTGTGTGTGTGTGTGTGTGTGATGTGTGTGTGTGTGTGTGTGTGGTGTGTGTGTGTGTGTGTGTGTGTGTGTGTGTGTGTGTGTGTGTGTGTGATGTGTGTGTGTGTGTGTGTGTGTGTGTGTGTGGTGTGTGTGTGTGTGTGTGTGTGTGTGTGTGATGTGTGTGTGTGTGTGTGTGTGTGATGTGTGTGTGTGTGTGTGTGTGTGTGTGTGTGGTGTGTGTGTGTGTGTGTGTGTGTGTGTGTGTGTGTGTGTGTGTGTGTGTCCCTGCATTACCATGCCATAAACGGAGTGAGTGTGGAATCGTCAGGGAGACAACGCACTCAACAGAAGCAGACAACAGACTCAGCAAGGCGACAACACACTCTGTAACCCCACATAGGGAGGCACTGTAGCCTGTAATCCCACATAGGGAGGCACTGTAGCCTGTAACCCCACATAGGGAGGCACTGTAGCCTGTAACCCCACATAGGGAGGCACTGTAGCCTGTAACCCCACATAGGGAGGCACTGTAGCCTGTAACCCCACATAGGGAGGCACTGTAGCCTGTAACCCCACATAGGGAGGCACTGTAGCCTGTAACCCCACATAGGGAGGCACTGTAGCCTGTAACCCCACATAGGGAGGCACTGTAGCCTGTAATCCCACATAGGGAGGTACTGTAGCCTGTAACCCCACATAGGGAGGCACTGTAGCCTGTAATCCCACATAGGGAGGCACTATAGCCTGTAACCCCACATAGGGAGGCACTGTAGCCTGTAATCCCACATAGGGAGGCACTATAGCCTGTAACCCCACATAGGGAGGCACTGTAGCCTGTAACCCCACATAGGGAGGCACTGTAGCCTGTAACCCCACATAGGGAGGCACTGTAGCCTGTAACCCCACATAGGGAGGCACTATAGCCTGTAACCCCACATAGGGAGGCACTGTAGCCTGTGACCCCACATAGGGAGGCACTGTAGCCTGTAACCCCACATAGGGAGGCACTGTAGCCTTTAACCCCACATAGGGAGGCACTGTAGCCTGTAGCCCCACATAGGGAGGCACTGTAGCCTGTAATCCCACATAGGGAGGCACTGTAGCTTTTAACCCCACATAGGGAGGCACTGTAGCCTGTAATCCCACATAGGGAGGCACTGTAGCCTGTAGCCCCACATAGGGAGGCACTGTAGCCTGTAATCCCACATAGGGAGGCACTGTAGCCTGTAACCCCACATAGGGAGGCACTGTAGCCTGTAATCCCACATAGGGAGGCGCTACAGACAAGCAACATCACTGAACCTAAAAGAACGACCCATGCCGGACCGGCCAGCCAACCTGGGGTAAAAGAACGACCCTTGAGAGAGTGAGAAGGGAGAGGGAGAGAGGAGGGAGAGAGATGGAGAGAGAGATGGGGGAGAGAGGAGAGAGAGAGAGAGAGAGAGAGAGAGAGAGAGATTTCATCTGTCGTGAAGTAATGATCCAACCCCGTCCCTTAGAAACACACACACACACACACACACACACACACACACAGGTCAGTGTGGAGGGAAGACAGTGCTGATCAGCAGAGGACACAGGGTGTTTGTGTACACCCACACGGGGCGGGGCGGGGGCGGTGCGGGGCGGGGCGGGGCGGTGCGGGGCGGGGCGGGGGTTATTCTCGGGACGCGACGTGGTGTGTTGGCGGGGGCACAAGGTACGCGGTAAGAGGAATAGAGGTAAAAGAGAGAAATAAGAGCAAATACGCAAGACGAAATAAGAGATATAAGAGTAGCCTAAGAGATCTTCAGAGCGCCCTCCCGGGATCATACATAGAGAAATAAGATATAACAGAGAAGAGACACAAAGAGACTATACGAGAAACTAGAGATCGAAGGCGAACTTAGTGTAGAGATCTAAGAGAGGCACAAATAAGAGATCAGATTAAGAGCGCCTCACGAGCTCGAAGAGCGAAATAAAGCGCATATCAGCGCGCCACTCAGAGATCTAAGAGAGCCATAAGAGCTCTCCGCGGGGGCACCACTAAGCTCAACCACCTATCTGCCACCTCTCACACCTCTCTCCCACCTCTCACACCTCTCTCCCACCTCTCACACCTCTCTCCCATCTCTCACGCCTCTCTCCCACCCTCCTCACACTCTCCCCCAACCCTCTCTCCACTCTCTTCCCACCTTCACAACTCTTCTCCCACCTCTCACTCCTCTCTCCACCTCTACCCTCTCACTCGTTACCTCTCTTTTCACGCCTCCGCCCCCCCCCCCCCTCCACCCTCCTCCCCCGCCTCACTCCATTCCCAATATAAAACGTGTGTTACCGCAGCATGACCCCCCACCCCCCCTCTGTCACCGACATTTGTAAACACGCCCCCTCCCGTCACCCCGCAGACCTGGACCCAGCGCGTAACGCCCACCCACCGACTCAGCGTGCCCGCCCATTGAGGCTGTGGTTTTGTAAGGGGCTCTGAGGATTAACTGGGGCGGGGGGACCATCCCCTACCTCCTCCTCCTCCTCCTCCTCTTCGTCTTCTTCCTCCTCCTCCTCCTCCTCATTTTTCTTCTTCTTCTTCTTCTTCTATCTTTTCTTATTCTTTCTTCTTTTCTTCTTCTTCTTCTTCTTCTCTCCTCCTCACCTCTCCTCCTCCCTCATCCTCTTCCCCCCTCTCCTCCTCCTCCTCCTCTCCTCTTCCCTCCTCCTCCTTCCCTCTCCCTCCTCCTCCTCCCCCCTCCTCCTCTTCCCCTCCCTCCTCCTTCTCCTCCTCCTCCTCCTCCTCCTCCTCATCCCCCCTCCCCCCCGGGCCGTGGCAGCCACCCTACTGAGTGGGAGAGATGTGGTGAGAGTGAAGGGAGAGGAGATGGGAGAGGAGATGGGAGAGGCAGAGCCACACTGCTCAGTGGGAGAGATGTGGCTAGGATGGAGGGAGGGGAGATGGGAGAGGCAGCCGGTCAATGTACAGTGAACAGTGAGTGACACAGATAGGACAGTACAGTGTCCGGATACTGAGAGAGGCCGGATACAGTGTCCGGATACTGAGAGAGGCCGGACACAGTGTCCGGATACTGAGAGAGGCCGGATACAGTGTCCGGATACTGAGAGAGGCCGGATACAGTGTCCGGATACTGAGAGAGGCCGGACACAGTGTCCGGATACTGAGAGAAGCCGGATACAGTGTCCGGATACTGAGAGAGGCCGGATAACACCGGGGAGAAGGGAGAAAACAGCCGATAAAGATGGGTAGAATGATGGGGGTCTAGTTAAATGATGGGGTCTGGATGTGGTAACCGAATAACGGGTGTGGCAGTGTTACATTCTGTACTGGGGCCGGATAATGGGGCCACACAGTGGGGCCGGATAATGGGGCTACAGACTGGTGCCGGATAATGGGACCACACACTGGGGCCGGATAATGGGGCTACGTACTGGTGCCGGATAATGGGGCCACGTTTTGGTGTCGGATGATTGGGTTAGGTTTGAGGCCGGATAATGGGGCTAGGTGGTGAGGGGGGGATGATGGGTGGTGCGTGGTGAGGGGGGGATGATGGATGGTGCGTGGTGAGGGGGGGATGATGGGTGGTGCGTGGTGAGGGGGGGTGATGGGTGGTGCGTGGTGAGGGGGGGTGATGGGTGGTGCGTGGTGAGGGGGGGTGATGGTTGGTGCGTGGTGAGGGGGGGATGATGGGTGGTGCGTGGTGAGGGGGGATGATGGGTGGTGCGTGGTGAGGGGGGGATGATGGGTGGTGCGTGGTGAGGGGGGTGATGGTTGGTGCGTGGTGAGGGGGGATGATGGGTGGTGCGTGGTGAGGGGGGGATGATGGATGGTGCGTGGTGAGGGGGGTGATGGGTGGTGCGTGGTGAGGGGGGGTGATGGTTGGTGCGTGGTGAGGGGGGGATGATGGGTGGTGCGTGGTGAGGGGGGGATGATGGATGGTGCGTGGTGAGGGGGGGTGATGGGTGGTGCGTGGTGAGGGGGGGTGATGGTTGGTGCGTGGTGAGGGGGGATGATGGGTGGTGCGTGGTGAGGGGGTGATGGATGGTGCGTGGTGAGGGGGGTGATGGGTGGTGCGTGGTGAGGGGGATGATGGGTGGTGCGTGGTGAGGGGGGATGATGGGTGGTGCGTGGTGAGGGGGGGAGATGGGGGGTGCGTGTTGAGGGGGGATGATGGGTGGTGCGTGGTGAGGGGGGATGATGGGTGGTGTGTGGTGAGGGGGGTGATGGGTGGTGCGTGGTGAGGGGGGTGATGGGAGGTGCGTGGTGAGGGGGGATGATGGGTGGTGCGTGGTGAGGGGGGGGTGATGGGTGGTGCGTGGTGAGGGGGGGGTGATGGGTGGTGCGTGGTGAGGGGGGGATGATGGGTGGTGCGTGGTGAGGGGGGGTGATGGGTGGTGCGTGGTGAGGGGGGGAGATGGGTGGTGCGTGGTGAGGGGGGGTGATGGGTGGTGCGTGGTGAGGGGGGATGATGGGTGGTGCGTGGTGAGGGGGGGGTGATGGGTGGTGCGTGGTGAGGGGGGGATGATGGGTGGTGCGTGGTGAGGGGGGGTGATGGGTGGTGCGTGGTGAGGGGGGTGATGGGTGGTGCGTGGTGAGGGGGGATGATGGGTGGTGCGTGGTGAGGGGGGATGATGGGTGGTGCGTGGTGAGGGGGGATGATGTGTGGTGTGTGGTGAGGGGGGGTGATGGGTGGTGTGGGCTACGGAATGGGTCCGGATGTGATGGGAGTATCGACTGGACGATGACGTCAGGCGAGGATGGCAGACTGCCAAGATTGTGCCGCCCACCGCCACCCTGCCGCCCACCGCCACCCTGCCACCCATCACCCTGCCAACTATCACCCTGCCATCTTGACGCCCCTGCCACCCTGCCACCCATCACCATGCCACCCTGCCACCCGCTATCCAGCCACCAACCATCACTCTGCCACCCCGCCACCCTGCCACCCAGCCTCCTCCGCCCATCCTCCTCATCCTTGCTATACCGGCAGAGCCGCCCGCCCGGCCGCCCTCACCCCCGCCGCTGACCCCTGCCTGACCCCGGGGTCACTGTGACGTCAGAAACCCGTATGCGAATCCCTGACCCGACTTCCGGCGAGCTGGGGGCGACCACAGCTCACGCACCACCGGGGGAGGAGGGGGGGTTAGTCGCAGCTCACGCACCACCGGGGGAGGAGGGGGGGGGGGGGTCGCAGCTCACGCACAACCGGGGGGGAGCTCTCGATGGAGGGGGGGGTCGCAGCTCACGCACAACCGGGGGGGGGGGAGTCGCAGCTCCAGCTCACGCACAACCGGGGGGGGAGTCGCAGCTCACGCACAACCGGGGGGGGGAGTCGCAGCTCACGCACAACCGGGGGGGGAGTCGCAGCTCCAGCTCACGCACAACTGGGGGGTGGAGGGGGAGTCGCAGCTCACGCACAACCGGGGGGGGGAGTCGCAGCTCCAGCTCACGCACAACTGGGGGGGTGGAGGGGGAGTCGCAGCTCACGCACCACCGGGGGGGGAGGAGGAGGGGGAGTCGCAGCTCACGCTCCACCGGGGGGAGGGAGGGGGAGTCGCAGCTCACGCACC
>NC_092225.1:101855438-101872938 GCF_036320965.1 Panulirus ornatus | reverse complement strand
ATAACAACAACAACAACAACAACAATAATAACATCAACAACAACAACAATAACAACAACAACAACAACAAGAACAACAACAACAACAACAACAACATTAAGAACATCAACAACAACAATAACAACAACAACAACAACAATAATAACATCAACAACAACAACAATAACAACAACAACAACAAGAACAACAACAACAACAACAACAACATTAAGAACATCAACAACAACAATAACAACAACAACAACAACAATAATAACATCAACAACAACAACAATAACAACAACAACAACAACAATAATAACATCAACAACAACAACAATAACAACAACAACAACAAGAACAACAACAACAACAACAACAACATTAAGAACATCAACAACAACAATAACAACAACAACAACAACAACAATAATAACATCAACAACAACAACAATAACAACAACAACAACAACAAGAACAACAACAACAACAACACGCTCATTTTCTATCCCGCCTGTGTTTGTGTTTTGTTGTTGTTATTGTTGTTGTTTCTTAACAACAACGATAACAAACACACCCACATTTTCATATCCCACCTGTGTTTGTTCTGTGTTTGTTTGTTTGTTTTTATGTTGTACGTGTGTGTGGTGGCGTCGGTCGGTCTTGTGCTCAGTCATTAGGGACGTACGACGCTGATCCTATGACGTAACACTTCCGGCGGAGCGGGCGCCCGGCCACGTACACACACACACACACACACACACACACACACACACACACGTACACACACACACGTACACACACACACACACACACACACACACACACACACGTACGTACATGTGCCCCGCAGTTATGAAGTCACTCCCATCCGAACATCCTCTTTTTTTTTTCGTATTTCAGGCGAGTTTACTGCTAGGAATGGGCGCGTCCGAATGTGCGGTCTACCCTGGCTTCGGCTTGGACAGAGAGAGAGAGAGAGAGAGAGAGAGAGAGAGAGAGAGAGAGAGAGAGAGAGAGAGAGAGAGAGAGAGAGAGAGAGAGAGCACGGAGGTTGTTTCTTGTTGTTTGTTTGTTTGTTTGTTGGGTTTGGAAGGTTGTAGACGTCGGAATGGTTGTTAAAGGATAAGAAATATTCATGAGGGGGATGTGTTCAAAAAGGATTTTCTTTGTGGTGTTGTCGTGGACGGGCGGATCGAACGAGGCGAAGAGATGATGATCCCGTGAGAGAGAGAGAGAGAGAGAGAGAGAGAGAGAGAGAGAGAGAGAGAGAGAGAGAGAGAGAGAGAGAGAGAGAGAGAGTGAGAGAGAGAGAGTGGGGAGAGGGGGGTAATGGAAATGCCTGTGAAGATTGGGCATGGGAGATAACATGAAAGATGATGATACGCGTAAATGGAAGTGATTGAACCTGAGAGAGAGAGAGAGAGAGAGAGAGAGAGAGAGAGAGAGAGAGAGAGAGAGAGAGAGAGAGAGAGAGAGAGAGACATACATTTCTGCTGTGTGAGAGACACCAGGGGAAGCCAGCTAGCAATACACCCCTCACTCTCTTTTTAACAAAGAAAACGTATTACACCCCTGACACCTCTAACATTACTCTTCTCCAATATAAATTCAATCAGTGGCTCTCATTAATGTACATAACATGACCATGATGTTGACGAAGAGTTTGAAGAATTATGAAAATTGAACGAACTTCAAACAATGTAGACGCCAGTGACAATTGTACAATTCCTTTCTTCCACTTTGAAATCAATTATTGGGTCATATAATTTGACATAACCATAAAATAAATGAAATAAATCACCTTTTAAAAATGATAAGCTTACTTAAGATATACAGAAAAATGCAGAATTTTAATAAAACTTCCAAAATATGACGTATGAATACATCACCTTTCAAGAATAATGAAACTTACATAAGATATATGAAAATAATTCCAAATATAACATAACTTCAAAATGTACTATATAACTAAATCATCTTTTACGAATATTAAAAGTTAAGAAACATTTAAAAAAAAAATTTAGATATAACATAACTTCAAAAAGTAACATATAAATAGATCATCTTTTACGAATGATAAAATTTATGTAATATATCAAAAAATAGAATAATCAAAATATAACAAAACGTTAAAATTTAGAATATAGGTAAATCATCTTTTATGAATGATAATATTTACGTAAGATACGCAAAAATAAAAAAAATAAAAAGTTTAACATAACTTCAAAATGTAAAATATAAACTTAACTTATTGACGTAATAACTACAACTTCAAAATGTAAAATATAAACTTAACTTATTGACGTAATAACTACAACTTCAAAATGTAAAATATAAACTTAACTTATTGACGTAATAACTACAACTTCAAAATGTAAAATATAAACTTAACTTATTGTCGTAATAACCATTTTGAAGCAGCATTTTGGTTCATGTCACCAGATTATGTAAAGCGACAAGCATAGAAAATGAGACTACCTAAACATGTTATAGAAATATGGCTGGTGGAGGACGTAAGGCAAATTACTGAAGATAAAAATCGAACACTTGATCAATGGAAAAGTATCAGACGTGACGGACGGTGACATCTTGTGGGAGAGGACAACAGGAGAGGACATTGGTGAAGAAGACAGAGTTAAAGACTTGGTAGTAATAGTGAAGGATGGATCATATGTCCATTCGAGAAAAGCAATATATATATATATATATATATATATATATATATATATATATCTTTTTTCTTTCATACTATTCGCCATTTCCCGCATTAGCGAGGTAGCGTTAAGAACAGAGGACTGGGCCTTTGAGGGAATATCCTCACCTGGCCCCCTTCTCTGTTCCTTCTTTTGGAAAAAAAAAAAAAATGAGAGGGGAGGATTTCCAGCCCCCCGCTCCCTTCCCTTTTAGTCGCCTTCTACGACACGCAGGGAATACGTGGGAAGTATTCTTTCTCCCCTATCCCCAGGGAGGATATATATATATATATATATATATATATATATATATATATATATATATATATATATATATATATATATTGCAAGAGGTCACAGTGGTGCGTGTGAACTAGTATTTGCTGATAACCATGAGGAAAATGAGACACGACAAGTTCCCAAGTGCACTTTCGTGCAATGATCACATCGTCAGGGTAGATACAAGAATGAGATAGAAGACGTAGAACAGCCAGTTGATATATACAAGGAAGAGACGTAGCTAAGACACCATTGGTAAACAAGTGTTACCGGATGGTGGTGTTCGAGTCTGGTGTCATAACATGTACAATTCTCTGTGTTCAGGAAAGGGAACTGTTTAAAAATTTAGCCCACGACAAAGCTATCCAGTTTGTATAGACCTTCACTAATGTTGACATAACAATTGTTTGTGTTTTTGAATCTTCTATTACTATATATACAAAAGATTTTGATATTAATATTAGTGAAGGTCTATACAAACAGGATAGCTTTGTCGTGAGCAAAAATTAAACAGTTCCTTTTCCTTTCCACATGATAGAAATTTATTCATTCATTTATCTATTCATTACGAGCATTTATGGTCTTGGGATCACCTTTCCCTTTCGACTGGTGGTTATGGTGATGTTAACGACTTCAAAAGAAGTGATCCCAGGAGCAGTTATAGTGGTTGACATCATCATGTTCAGGGACGATACACAACCCACTTCCTTCACCCACTGGAACTGAGTCAAACCGAGGAGACAGTTTTTTTGAAACCCTTATTTCCATGTCATGTGTTCGAGAGTGTCGTATATCACTTCATCTCTGGGATGTTAAGTTATCGTGGTCTTTTACATTTTCCACTCCCTCGTTTTCACTCGTGAAGTGTTGCTGAATTTTCATCAGCTTCTAAATTCTTTTTTTTCCCCTGGTGCTTGATCGTAAGTATATAATACAGCAGTATTCAAGCTGGGTTTTACTCTATGTACTAAATAGCTTTATCATCCATAGTCTACATCTCGTAGTCAATGTTTTCATCATCATTTTGCTCATAACTTGAGAGAAAAAAAGGAGGGATAATGTTATCTGTATATGTGAGAATTCCATTTGTGGTGGTTGGTTGGATGTGTGGGTGTTAGGTGGAGGGAACTGCCACAGTCATGAATGTGATCATTAGTTTGACACGGCCAAGTTATGAGCCATTGTTCCCCCCAGACGCAGCTCCATGATGATGGTGATGATGATGATAATATTCGTAGCGATTTTACTCACTTTTTCTTCTAATCAACTTGATATGAAAAAAAATAGAAACTAAAATTAAAAAGATTGTTATCATTATCAACGAAATATTTTTTGTATAAAGTCTATCATTGCATAGTATAATGATACCTAATGAAAATATAGATTGATCAATAATGGTATTGGTTCTCGTTTTCTTTGAAACAATAGATGTCTATCAATTCATATTTATGTTGTCCTAGTTTTACAATAATACAAGTTCAGTTGACACTTGCTCAACAGAGCTATCGCATGTCTTTGCAACTTGCAGACAAACACATTAGCTGGCTTACAATTGCACGTATTTTACGTCGATCAAGTTTTTGGGTAAACTTCGTCAAAGAAATAGAAAGCTGGCAATAGTTTTATGAAAGAGAAAACTTGCCTCATCTCGCCTGGACTCTGGCCTCTAGTCACACGGACGATCGAGTTTTTCTGCTTCCTCCTCACTCAACAACACTCGCTGGTGTACGTTGTAAAAAAAAAAGCACGGCTCACACATACTCCAGACCCGACGAGATATATATATCTACACATATACACATACACATGTATATACATACACGTCCACACACGCAAATATTCATACCTATACATCTCAATGTACACATATATACACACACAGACATATACATATATACACATGTACATAATTCATACTGTCTGCCTTTATTTATTTCTATCGCCAACCCGCCACACATAGAATAACATCCCCCTCCCCCCTCATGTGTGCGAGGTAGCGCTAGGAAAAGACAACAAAGGCCCCATTCGTTCTCACTCAGTCTCTAGCTGTCATGTAATAATGCACCGAAACCACAGCTCCCTTCCCACATCCAGGCCCCACAGAACTTTTCATGGTTTACCCCAGACGCTTCACATGCCCTGGTTCAATCCATTGACAGCACGTCGACCCCGGTATACCACATCGTTCCAATTCACTCTATTCCTTGCATGCCTTTCACCCTCCTGCATGTTCAGGCCCCGATCACTCAAAATCTTTTTCACTCCCTCTTTCCACCTCCAATTTGGTCTCCCACTTCTCCTCGTTCCCTCCACCTCCGACACATATATTCTCTTGGTCAATCTTTCCTCACTCATTCTCTCCATGTGCCCAAACCATTTCAAAACACCCTCTTCTGCTTTCTCAACCACGCTCTTTTTATTTCCACGCATCTCTCTTACCCTTACATTACTTACTCGATCAAACCACCTCACACCACATATTGCCCTCAAACATCTCATTTCCAGCACATCCATCCTCCTGCGCACAACTCTATCCATAGCCCACCCTCGCAACCATACAACATTGTTGGAACCACTATTCCTTCAAACATACCCATTTTTGCTTTCCGAGATAATGTTCTCGACTTCCACACATTCTTCAAGGCTCCCAGGATTTTCGCCCCCTCCCCCACCCTATGATTCACTTCCGCTTCTACGATATGCGGTAAGTTTGTTTATGTTTTAATGAGGGAAACAATTTTAATACAAGAAATTCTTGGCCGGAGACGTTGAGAAGGAGATGGGATGAACCGCATCTGGATTTCACTTTCTAAATTTGTTCCTGTGAAGCAAAGATGACTTGAAAGAAAACGATGTGAAATTGAAAGACTTTGAAAGTTGTAGAAGTTGTTGCTTTGGGTTTCATTCATTTCACAATTTCACGAAATTAATGTTAGATGTATTAGGATATTATCGCCCCTGGCAAATACGTGGCTCTGTGTGTGTGTGTGTGTGTGTGTGTGTGTGTGTGTGTGTGTGTGTCTGTCTGTCTGTCTGTCTGTCTGTCTGTCTGTCTCTCTGTCTGTCTGTCTGTCTGTCTGTCTGTATGTGTGTGTGTGTTTATCTTTCTATATCCTCGCTGTTTATCTTTCTATATCCTAGCTGTTTATCTTTCTATATTCTAGCTGTTTATCTTTCTATATCCTAGCTGTTTATCTTTCTATTTCCTAGCTGTTTATCTTTCTATATCCTAGCTGTTTATCTTTCTATATCCTAGCTGTTTATCTTTCTATATCCTAGCTGTTCATCTTTCTATATCCTAGCTGTTTATCTTTCTATATCCTTGCTGTTTATCTTTCTATATCCTCGCTGTTTATCTTTCTATATCCTAGCTGTTTATCTTGCTATATCCTAGCTGTTTATCTTTCTATTTCCTAGCTGTTTATCTTTCTATATCCTAGCTGTTTATCTTTCTATATCCTAGCTGTTTATCTTTCTATATCCTAGCTGTTCATCTTTCTATATCCTAGCTGTTTATCTTTCTATATCCTTGCTGTTTATCTTTCTATATCCTAGCTGTTTATCTTTCTATATCCTTGCTGTTTATCTTTCTATATCCTTGCTGTTTATCTTTCTATATCCTAGCTGTTTATCTTTCTATATCCTAGCTGTTCATCTTTCTATATCCTAGCTGTTTATCTTTCTATATCCTAGCTGTTTATCTTTCTATATCCTAGCTGTTTATCTTTCTATATCCTAGCTGTTCATCTTTCTATATCCTAGCTGTTGATCTTTCTATATCCTGGCTGTTCATCTTTCTATATTTTAGCTGTTTATCTTTCTATATTCTAGCTGTTCATCTTTCTATATCCTAGCTGTTCATCTTTCTATATCCTTGCTGTTTATCTTTCTATATCCTAGCTGTTTATCTTTCTATATCCTAGCTGTTTATCTTTCTATATTTTAGCTGTTTATCTTTCTATATTCTAGCATCTATTTTTCTTTATCCTAGCTGTTTATCTTTCTATATTCTAGCTGTTCATCTTTCTATATTCTAGCTGTTTATCTTTCTATATTCTAGCATCTATTTTTCTATATCTTAGCACCTAACTTTCTGTATCGTAGCTTTCTATTTTTCTATATCCTAGCTGTCTATCTTTCTGAATTTAGGTCTCTTCTTTCTATAATCTTGCTGTCTGTCTGTTTATATCCTAGCTGTCTATCTCTCTATATACTGGTTGTTTCTCATTCTATATTCTAGCAGTCTATGTTTCTATATCTTAGCCATCTGTCTTTCTATATTCCAGCTACCTGTTTTTCTATGTTTGAACCATCACTTTTCCTATATTCTAACTATTAGTCTTCTTATATTCTAGCTATTAATCTTTCTATATCCTTTCTATCGGTCTTTCAAAATCTAAGCTATCATTCTCCCTATATTCTCTCTATCTATCTCTCTAAATCCAAGCTATCGTTCGTTCTATACGCTAGCTATCTATCTTTCTATATTTTTCCTATCTATCTTTTTTATATCATAGCCAGTCTTTCTATTTACCAGTTATCTGTCACCTGATATCTTAGTGACCCACTTTTCTATACCCTAGCCGTCTATACGTCAGCTATCAATCTTTCCCCATGCTATAGCTATCACATTCGACCTGTATATATCTCCTGCCAGTGTCGTGATCTATATCTATCACAGTCTGTATATCTATCGCCTGCCCTTGTAGTGCTATAGCTATCACAATCTATCTATCTATCCCCTGTCCGTGTAGTGTGCTATAGCTATGACAATCTGTCTATCTATCTCCTGGCAGTGTCGTTTGCTATAGCCATCACATTCTATCATCTATCTATCCCCTGCCCGTGTCGTGTGCTATAGCTATCACAGTCTATCATCTATCTATCTCCTGGGCGTGTCGTGTGCTATAGCTATCACAGTCTATCATCTATCTATCTCCTGGGCGTGTCGTGTGCTATAGCTATCACAGTCTATCATCTATCTATCTCCTGCGCGTGTCGTGTGCTATAGCTATCACAGTCTATCATCTATCTATCTCCTGCGCGTGTCGTGTGCTATAGCTATCACAGTCTATCATCTATCTATCTCCTGCGCGTGTCGTGTGCTATAGCTATCACAGTCTATCATCTATCTATCTCCTGGGCGTGTCGTGTGCTATAGCTATCACATTCTATCATCTATCTATCTCCTGCGCGTGTCGTGTGTGTCTGTATCGTGGCTGGGAAATGCCAGCTGGCTCCCGCCCACCTACCACAAGATGCTGGGTGTTTGTCTAGGCGGTGGGCGTGACGGGCGGGCAGGTGAGGGGCGGCTAGAGGGTCTGGCTTTGTCCCCCCTTCCCCCACCATTCCCCCCTTTCCCCATTCCCCTCTTCCCCCCCCCCCCCCTCAGGCTACCTCAATGGTCTCTTTGTCCCTCTGACGTCACTGGCGCCGATATGGTCGGTGGCGTGTGTGTGTGTGTGTGTGTGTGTGTGTGTGTGTGTGGGAGGGAGGAGGGGAGGGGTATTATTAACGGAGGGAGGGAGGGAGGGAGTGAGGGAGGGAGGGAGAGGGGTAAGAGGATGGATGGGGCAACGATGTCGTCGTCCCCCCCATCATGGCTGGTGATGGTCAGGGGTTACATGGGTGGGCAGGTGGGGCAGGGGGGTTACTGGGTGGGCAGGGGTGGGTGGGGTGGGGGGGGGAGGGGCAGCTGGCCTGAATATCATTAAGGATCTTGTGTCACCGATGTGGGGGGGTGGGGGGGGGAGGGAGGGGGGTAGGGGAGGGAGGGGGGTAGGGGAGGGAGGGGGAGGGGGGAAGTGGGAGGGAACAGCTAGGGTTAAAGGCTTCCATATCGCTCTCATCAAGCTTCCATGATGCTGTGGTCAAGCTTCCATGATGCTGTGGTCAAGCTTCCATGATTCTGTGGTCAAGCTTCCATGATACTGTGGTCAAGCTTCCATGATGCTGTGGTCAAGCTTCCATGATACTGTGGTCAAGCTTCCATGATACTGTGGTCAAGCTTCCATGATACTGTGGTCAAGCTTCCATGATGCTGTGGTCAAGCTTCCATGATGCTGTGGTCAAGCTTCCATGATGCTGTGGTCAAGTTTCCATGATGCTGTGGTCAAGCTTCCATGATGCTGTGGTCAAGCTTCCATGATACTGTGGTCAAGCTTCCATGATGCTGTGGTCAAGCTTCCATGATACTGTGGTCAAGCTTCCATGATGCTGTGGTCAAGCTTCCATGATGCTGTGGTCAAGCTTCCATGATACTGTGGTCAAGCTTCCATGATGCTGTGGTCAAGCTTCCATGATGCTGTGGTCAAGCTTCCATGATACTGTGGTCAAGCTTCCATGATACTGTGGTCAAGCTTCCATGATGCTGTGGTCAAGCTTCCATGATGCTGTGGTCAAGCTTCCATGATACTGTGGTCAAGCTTCCATGATGCTGTGGTCAAGCTTCCATGATACTGTGGTCAAGCTTCCATGATACTGTGGTCAAGCTTCCATGATGCTGTGGTCAAGCTTCCATGATGCTGTGGTCAAGCTTCCATGATGCTGTGGTCAAGCTTCCATGATGCTGTGGTCAAGTTTCCATGATGCTGTGGTCAAGCTTCCATGATGCTGTGGTCAAGCTTCCATGATACTGTGGTCAAGCTTCCATGATGCTGTGGTCAAGCTTCCATGATACTGTGGTCAAGCTTCCATGATGCTGTGGTCAAGCTTCCATGATGCTGTGGTCAAGCTTCCATGATGCTGTGGTCAAGTTTCCATGATGCTGTGGTCAAGCTTCCATGATGCTGTGGTCAAGCTTCCATGATACTGTGGTCAAGCTTCCATGATGCTGTGGTCAAGCTTCCATGATACTGTGGTCAAGTTTCCATGATGCTGTGGTCAAGCTTCCATGATACTGTGGTCAAGCTTCCATGATGCTGTGGTCAAGCTTCCATGATGCTGCGGTCAAGCTTCCATGATGCTGTGGTCAAGCTTCCATGATGCTGTGGTCAAGCTTCCATGATGCTGTGGTCAAGCTTCCATGATGCTGTGGTCAAGTTTCCATGATACTGTGGTCAAGCTTCCATGATGCTGTGGTCAAGCTTCCATGATGCTGTGGTCAAGCTTCCATGATACTGTGGTCAAGCTTCCATGATGCTGTGGTCAAGCTTCCATGATGCTGTGGTCAAGTTTCCATGATGCTGTGGTCAAGCTTCCATGATGCTGTGGTCAAGTTTCCATGATTCTGTGGTCAAGCTTCCATGATGCTGTGGTCAAGTTTCCATGATTCTGTGGTCAAGTTTCCATGATGCTGCGGTCAAGCTTCCATGATGCTGTGGTCAAGTTTCCATGATTCTGTGGTCAAGCTTCCATGATGCTGTGGTCAAGTTTCCATGATTCTGTGGTCAAGTTTCCATGATGCTGTGGTCAAGCTTCCATGATGCTGTGGTCAAGTTTCCATGATTCTGTGGTCAAGTTTCCATGATGCTGCGGTCAAGCTTCCATGACACTGTGGTCAAGCTTCCATGATGCTGTGGTCAAGCTTCCATGATGCTGTGGTCAAGTTTCCATGATGCTGTGGTCAAGTTTCCATGATGCTGTGGTCAAGCTTCCATGATGCTGTGGTCAAGCTTCCATGATGCTGTGGTCAAGCTTCCATGATGCTGTGGTCAAGCTTCCATGATGCTGTGGTCAAGCTTCCATGATGCTGTGGTCAAGCTTCCATGATGCTGTGGTCAAGCTTCCATGATGCTGTGGTCAAGTTTCCATGATGCTGTGGTCAAGCTTCCATGATGCTGTGGTCAAGCTTCCATGATGCTGTGGTCAAGCTTCCATGATGCTGTGGTCAAGCTTCCATGATGCTGTGGTCAAGCTTCCATGATGCTGTGGTCAAGCTTCCATGATACTGTGGTCAAGCTTCCATGATGCTGTGGTCAAGCTTCCATGATGCTGTGGTCAAGCTTCCATGATGCTGTGGTCAAGCTTCCATGATGCTGTGGTCAAGTTTCCATGATTCTGTGGTCAAGTTTCCATGATGCTGCGGTCAAGCTTCCATGATGCTGTGGTCAAGTTTCCATGATTCTGTGGTCAAGCTTCCATGATGCTGTGGTCAAGTTTCCATGATTCTGTGGTCAAGTTTCCATGATGCTGTGGTCAAGCTTCCATGATGCTGTGGTCAAGTTTCCATGATTCTGTGGTCAAGTTTCCATGATGCTGCGGTCAAGCTTCCATGACACTGTGGTCAAGCTTCCATGATGCTGTGGTCAAGCTTCCATGATGCTGTGGTCAAGTTTCCATGATTCTGTGGTCAAGTTTCCATGATGCTGTGGTCAAGCTTCCATGATTCTGCGGTCAAGCTTCCATGACACTGTGGTCAAGCTTCCATGATGCTGTGGTCAAGCTTCCATGATGCTGTGGTCAAGTTTCCATGATTCTGTGGTCAAGCTTCCATGATGCTGTGGTCAAGCTTCCATGATTCTGTGGTCAAGCTTCCATGATTCTGCGGTCAAGCTTCCATGACACTGTGGTCAAGCTTCCATGATGCTGTGGTCAAGCATCCATGATGCTGTGGTCAAGCTTCCATGATGCTGTGGTTAAGCTTCCATGATACTGTGGTCAAGCTTCCATGATGCTGTGGTCAAGCTTCCATGATGCTGTGGTCAAGCTTCCATGATGCTGTGGTCAAGCTGTGGTCAAGCTTCCATGATGCTGTGGTCAAGCTTCCATGATGCTGTGGTCAAGCTTCCATGATGCTGTGGTCAAGCTTCCATGATGCTGTGGTCAAGTTTCCATGATACTGTGGTCAAGCTTCCATGATACTGTGGTCAAGCTTCCATGATGCTGTGGTCAAGCTTCCATGATGCTGTGGTCAAGCTTCCATGATGCTGTGGTCACGTTTCCATGATACTGTGGTCAAGCTTCCATGATACTGTGGTCAAGCTTCCATGATGCTGTGGTCAAGCTTCCATGATGCTGTGGTCAAGCTTCCATGATGCTGTGGTCAAGTTTCCATGATACTGTGGTCAAGCTTCCATGATACTGTAGTCAAGCTTCCATGACACTGTGGTCAAGCTTCCATGATGCTGTGGTCAAGCTTCCATGACACTGTGGTCAAGCTTCCATGATTCTGTGGTCAAGTTTCCATGATACTGTGGTCAAGCTTCCATAATGCTGTGGTCAAGCTTCCATGACACTGTGGTCAAGCTTCCATGATTCTGTGGTCAAGTTTCCATGATGCTGTGGTCAAGTTTCCATGATGCTGTGGTCAAGTTTCCATGATACTGTGGTCAAGCTTCCATGATACTGTGGTCAAGCTTCCATGATGCTGTGGTCAAGCTTCCATGATGCTGTGGTCAAGCTTCCATGATGCTGTGGTCAAGTTTCCATGATACTATGGTCAAGCTTCTATGATACTGTGGTCAAGCTTCCATGATTCTGTGGTCAAGCTTCCATGATTCTGTGGTCAAGCTTCCATGACACTGTGGTCAAGCTTCCATGATTCTGTGGTCAAGTTTCCATGATACTGTGGTCAAGCTTCCATAATGCTGTGGTCAAGCTTCCATGACACTGTGGTCAAGCTTCCATGATTCTGTGGTCAAGTTTCCATGGTTCTGTGGTCAAGTTTCCATGATACTGTGGTCAAGTTTCCATGATACTGTGGTCAAGCTTCCATGATACTGTGGTCAAGTTTCCATGATTCTGTGGTCAAGCTTCCATGATTCTGTGGTCAAGCTTCCATGATTCTGTGGTCAAGCTTCCATGATGCTGTGGTCAAGCTTCCATGATGCTGTGGTTAAGCTTCCATGATACTGTGGTCAAGCTTCCATGATGCTGTGGTCAAGCTTCCATGATGCTGTGGTCAAGCTTCCATGATGCTGTGGTCAAGCTTCCATGATACTGTGGTCAAGCTTCCATGATACTGTGGTCAAGCTTCCATGATGCTGTGGTCAAGCTTCCATGATTCTGTGGTCAAGCTTCCATGATGCTGTGGTCAAGCTTCCATGATGCTGTGGTCAAGTTTCCATGATACTGTGCTCAAGCTTCCATGATACTGTGGTCAAGCTTCCATGATGCTGTGGTCAAGCTTCCATGATGCTGTGGTCAAGCTTCCATGATGCTGTGGTCAAGTTTCCATGATACTGTGGTCAAGCTTCCATGATACTGTGGTCAAGCTTCCATGATGCTGTGGTCAAGCTTCCATGATGCTGTGGTCAAGCTTCCATGATGCTGTGGTCAAGTTTCCATGATACTGTGGTCAAGCTTCCATGATACTGTGGTCAAGCTTCCATGATTCTGTGGTCAAGCTTCCATGATTCTGTGGTCAAGCTTCCATGACACTGTGGTCAAGCTTCCATGATTCTGTGGTCAAGTTTCCATGATACTGTGGTCAAGCTTCCATAATGCTGTGGTCAAGCTTCCATGACACTGTGGTCAAGCTTCCATGATTCTGTGGTCAAGTTTCCATGATGCTGTGGTCAAGTTTCCATGATGCTGTCGTCAAGCTTCCATGATGCTGTGGTCAAGTTTCCATGATACTGTGGTCAAGCTTCCATGGCACTGTGGTCAAGCTTCCATGATTCTGTGGTCAAGTTTCCATGATGCTGTGGTCAAGCTTCCATGATGCTGTGGTCAAGTTTCCATGATACTGTGGTCAAGCTTCCATGGCACTGTGGTCAAGCTTCCATGATTCTGTGGTCAAGTTTCCATGATGCTGTGGTCAAGCTTCCATGATGCTGTGGTCAAGCTTCCATGACACTGTGGTCAAGCTTCGATGATTCTGTGGTCAAGTTTCCATGATGCTGTGGTCAAGTTTCCATGATGCTGTGGTCAAGCTTCCATGATGCTGTGGTCAAGTTTCCATGATGCTGTGGTCAAGCTTCCATGGCACTGTGGTCAAGCTTCCATGATTCTGTGGTCAAGTTTCCATGATGCTGTGGTCAAGTTTCCATGATGCTGTGGTCAAGCTTCCATGATTCTGTGGTCAAGCTTCCATGACACTGAGGTCAAGCTTCCATGATTCTGTGGTCAAGCTTCCATGATTCTGTGGTCAAGCTTCCATGATTCTGTGGTCAAGCTTCCATGATGCTGTGGTCAAGCTTCCATGTCACTACGGTCAAGCTTCCATGATTCTGTGGTCAAGCTTCCATGATGCTGTGGTCAAGCTTCCATGATGCTGTGGTCAATCTTCCATGATGCTGTGGTCAAGCTTCCATGACACTGTGGTCAAGCTTCCATGATGCTGTGGTCAAGCTTCCATGATGCTGTGGTCAAGCTTCCATGATGCTGTGGTCAAGCTTCCATGATGCTGTGGTCAAGCTTCCATGATGCTGTGGTCAAGTTTCCATGATACTGTGGTCAAGCTTCCATGATACTGTGGTCAAGCTTCCATGATGCTGTGGTCAAGCTTCCATGATGCTGTGGTCATGCTTCCATGATGCTGTGGTCAAGTTTCCATGATACTGTGGTCAAGCTTCCATGATACTATGGTCAAGCTTCCATGATGCTGTGGTCAAGCTTCCATGATGCTGTGGTCAAGCTTCCATGATGCTGTGGTCAAGCTTCCATGATGCTGTGGTCAAGTTTCCATGATACTGTGGTCAAGCTTCCATGATACTGTGGTCAAGCTTCCATGATTCTGTGGTCAAGCTTCCATGATACTGTGGTCAAGCTTCCATGACACTGTGGTCAAGCTTCCATGATTCTGTGGTCAAGTTTCCATGATACTGTGGTCAAGCTTCCATAATGCTGTGGTCAAGCTTCCATGACATTTTGGTCAAGCTTCCATGATACTGTGGTCAAGCTTCCATGACTTTGTGGTGAAGCTTCCATAATATTGTGGTCAAGCTTTCATGACAATGTGGTCAAGCTTCCATAACAATCTCGTCAAGCTTCAGTAACACCCCGGTTAAGCTTCCATAACATCATGGTCAAGCTTTCATAACAGCGTCGTCAAGTTACCATAACATCCTGGTCAAGCTTCCACAACCCAACCAAGCTTCCATAACACCCAGGTCAAGCTTCCATAACACTCAGGTCAAGCTTCAGTAACACCCAGGTCAAGCTTCCGTAACACCCAGGTCAAGCTTCAGTAACACCCAGGTCAAGCTTCCGTAACACCCAGGTCAAGCTTCCGTAACACCCAGGTCAAGCTTGCGCAACACACTGAAGACCGTAATTAAATAACACGAGAGAGAAAATGTGTCCTGGGATTATTTTTGTCCTGGGATCATTTTAGTCCTGGGATCATTTTTGTCCTGGGATCATTTTAGTCCTGGGATCATTTTTGTCCTGGGATTATTTTTGTCCTGGGATCATTTTAGTCCTGGGATCATTTTTGTCCTGGGATTATTTTTGTCCTGGGATCATTTTAGTCCTGGGATCATTTTTGTCCTGGGATCATTATTTGTCCTGGGATCATTATTTGTCCTGGGATCATTTTAGTCCTGGGATCAGTATTTGTCCTGGGATCATTATTTGTCCTGGGATCATTTTAGTCCTGGGATCATTTTTGTCCTGGGATCATTATTTGTCCTGGGATAATTATTTGTCCTGGGATTATTTTTGTCCTGGGATCATTATTTGTCCTGGGATTATTTTTGTCCTGGGATTATTTTTGTCCTGGGATCATTATTTGTCCTGGGATCATTTTTGTCCTGGGATTATTTTTGTCCTGGGATCATTATTTGTCCTGGGATCATTTTTGTCCTGGGATTATTTTTGTCCTGGGATCATTATTTGTCCTGGGATTATTTTTGTCCTGGGATCATTTTTGTCCTGGGATCATTTTAGTCCTGGGATCATTTTTGTCCTGGGATCATTATTTGTCCTGGGATCATTATTTGTCCTGGGATTATTTTTCTCCTGGGATCATTATTTGTCCTGGGATTATTTTTGTCCTGGGATTATTTTTGTCCTGGGATCATTATTTGTCCTGGGATCATTTTTGTCCTGGGATTATTTTTGTCCTGGGATCATTATTTGTCCTGGGATCATTTTTGTCCTGGGATTATTTTTGTCCTGGGATCATTATTTGTCCTGGGATCATTATTTGTCCTGGGATTATTTTTGTCCTGGGATTATTTTTGTCCTGGTATCATTTTTGTCCTGGGATCATTATTTGTCCTAGGATTATTTTTGTCCTGGGATTATTTTTGTCCTGGGATCATTTTTGTCCTGGGATCATTATTTGTCCTGGGATTATTTTTGTCCTGGGATCATTATTTGTCCTGGGATCATTATTTGTCTTGGGATCATTTTTGTCCTGGGATCATTATTTGTCCTGGGATCATTTTTGTCCTAGGATCATTATTTGTCCTGGGATTATTTTTGTCCTGGGATTATTTTTGTCCTGGGATTATTTTTGTCCTGGGATCATTATTTGTCCTGGGATTATTTTTGTCCTGGGATCATTATTTGTCCTGGGATTATTTTTGTCCTGGGATCATTATTTGTCCTGGGATCATTTTTGTCCTGGGATCATCTTTTGTCCTGGGATTATTTTTGTCCTGGGATCATTATTTGTCCTGGGATTATTTTTGTCCTGGGATCATTATTTGTCCTGGGATTATTTTTGTCCTGGGATCATTATTTGTCCTGGGATCATTTTTGTCCTGGGATCATTTTTGTCCTGGGATCATTTTTGTCCTGGGATTATTTTTGTCCTGGGATCATTATTTGTCCTGAGATCATTTTTGTCCTGGGATCATTTTTGTCCTAGGATCATTATTTGTCCTGGGATCATTATTTGTCCTGGGATCATTTTTGTCCTGGGATCATTATTTCTCCTGGGATTATTTTTGTCCTGGGATTATTTTTGTCCTGGGATCATTATTTGTCCTGAGATCATTTTTGTCCTGGGATCATTTTTGTCCTAGGATCATTATTTGTCCTGGGATCATTATTTGTCCTGGGATTATTTTTGTCCTGGGATCATTTTTTGTCCTGGGATCATTATTTGTTCTGGGATCATTTTTGTCCTGGGATCATTTTTGTCCTGGGATCATTATTTGTCCTGGGATCATTTTTGTCCTGGGATCATTATTTGTCCTGGGATCATTTTTGTCCTGGGATCATTTTTGTCCTGGGATCATTTTTGTCCTGGGATCATTATTTGTCCTGGGATCATTTTTGTCCTGGGATCATTTTTGTCCTGGGATCATCTTTTGTCCTGGGATCATTATTTGTTCTGGGATCATCTTTTGTCCTGGGATCATTATTTGTTCTGGGATCATTTTTGTCCTGGGATCATTTTTGTCCTGGGATCATTATTTGTCCTGGGATTATTTTTGTCCTGGGATCATTTTTGTCCTGGGATCATTTTTGTCCTGGGATCATTTTTGTCCTGGGATCATTATTTGTCCTGGGATCATTTTTTTTTTCAATCTTCGATATACGTTTTCCAATGAATGAAAGAAAGCAGAAAAAAAACAGAGTTGGAATCCAGGATATTGCTGGGGTGTGCGAGGGAATGTGGAGAACCACAACAGCTGAGGTGTGGGGTGTGGGGTGGGGAGGTGTGGGGTGGGGAGGTGTGGGGTGGGGAGGTGTGTGGGGTGGGGTTGGTG